>NC_041009.1:47817681-48125468 GCF_004193775.1 Glycine soja | reverse complement strand
TTTCTTTTACCTTTTTTTTCAAACCCCAACAAAAAGAACCATAACTTAGGAACCACATGAGTCTTCATTCTTCATCTAGTGTTAATGGTGAGGGTTTTACGCCTAAGGACCCCTTGTATAAGATATTAGATGAGTTGAGATCCCTTAATTAGGGTTTAGAAGTATTGACTAATCAAGGTTTAGGTCTAGTTGACTAGTTGGGGTTTAAGGGTATTTGACAAATTTGGGTTTATGGGTATTTCACTAATTAGGGTGATTTGTACTTGACTAATTAGGGTTTTGTGTTCATTGACCAATTAGGGTTTATGACTATTTTAAAAACTTAGGGTTTACGGATACTTCACTAATTAGAGTTTACGGGTATTTGACAACTTAGTGTTTAGGTTTTAGGGGTATTTGAGTAACGAGGGTTTATGTGTAGTTGAGTAATTAGGGTTTAGTGTTACTTGACCAATTAGCGTTTAGGATTATTTGACAAATTAGAGTTACTTGACTAATTAGAGTTTAGGGTTATATGACAAATTAGGGTTACTTGACTAATTATAATTTAGGGGTATTTTACAAATAAGGTTTTTTGGTTACTTGACAAATTAGGATTTAGCGGTATTTGACTAATTACGGTTTATGGGTACTTGAGTAGTTAAGGTTTAGGGGTATTTGACAAAGTAGGAAATAAGGATATTTGACTAATAAGGGTTTAGGGGTACTTGACTAATTAGGTTACTTGACTAAGTAGGATTTAGGGGTATTTGAAAAATTAGATGTTTAGGGTTACTTGAGAAATTGGGGTTTATGTGTGTTTGACTATTTCAGATTTATGTGTACTTGACTAATTAGGGTTTTGTGTTACTTAACTAATTAGGGTTTATGGTTATTTGACAAATTAGACTTTAGGGTTACTTTGCTAGTTATGGTTTAGGGGTATTTATGGTTATTTGACAAATTAGACTTTAGGGTTACTTTGCTAGTTATGGTTTAGGGGTATTTCAAAGATAAGGGTTTAGGATTACTTGACTGATTGAGTTTTAATGGGTATTTGACAAAGTAGGGTTCAGGGTTTCTTTACAAATAAGCTTTTAGTGGTATTTGACTAATTATGGTTTATTGTACTTGACTTATTAGGGTTTAGTGTTACATGACCAATTAGGGTTTAGGGTTATTTGAAAAGATAGGGTTGCTTGACTAATTGGGTTTAGGGGTATTTGACAAATAAGGGTTTAGGGTTACTTGACGAATTCGGATTTAGGGGTATTTGACTAATGAGGGTTTATGTGTAGTTGAGTTAATTAGGGTTTAGTGTTACTTGGCCAATTAGGGTTTAGGGGTATTTGACAAATTAGGGTTACTTGACTAATTAGGGTTTATGGGTATTTGAAAATTAAGGTTTAGGGTTACTTGACAATTTGGGGTTTAGGTGTATGTGACTAATTAAGATTTATAGGTACTTGACTAATTAAGGTTTAGTGGTACTTGACTAATTAGGGTGTAGGGTTATTTGACAAATTAGAATATTGTGTTACTTGACCAATTAGGGTTTAGGGTTATTTGACAATTTAGGGTTATTTGATTTATTAGGGTTTATGAGTATTTGAAAATTTAGGATTCACGTGTTACTTGACAAATTGGGATTTATGTGTACTTGACTAATTAGGGTTTAGTGTTACTTGAATGTTTAGGGTTATTTTACAAATTAGGGATACAATTACTTGACTAATTAGGGTTTATCTATATTTGATAGATCATGGTTTAGGTTTACTTTACTAATTGGGGTTTAAGTGTGTTTGATAAATTAGGGTTTAGGGCTATTTGAAAAAATAGGGTTGCTTGACTAATTGGGTTTAGGGATATTTGACAAATAAGGGTTTAGGGTTACTTGACAAATTCGGGTTTAGGGGTATTTGACTAATGAGGGTTTATAGGTAGTTGAGTAATTAGGGTTTAGTGTTACTTGGCCAATTAGGGTTTAGGGGTATTTGACAAATTAGGGTTACTTGACTAATTAGGGTTTATGGGTATTTGAGGAGAAAATGACTTTTATCTTGTTAGTGGCCTGCACAAAATTGCAGGAATGAGGAGAAAATGAGTTTGTTGCAATACCAAATACCTTAAATACTTCTTCCTCATCACCTAGCCACCAAGTCAATTTCCCTTCCTTGACATCAATCAATGTTCCTATTGTGTTGAGGAAGAGTTTTCCCAAAATAATTGGTGTGACTTCATTCTCCTCTATATCCAGAATCATAAAGTCCACAGGGAAAATGAATTTTCTGACCTTGATCAGTAAGTCTTCCACTATCCCTTGTGGGAAGCAGAGAGTCCTATTTGCAAGCGGAGAGTCCTATTATTATTATTCTTGTTGTTGTTGTTGTTGTTGTTGTTGTTGTTGTATTATGAAAGAAAACTGAACAACATTGAAAAACAATAATTTTGTACCCATCGTCATCATTTATTTGCCGAGTAAAATCAAGTAATACCCAGAAAAATATCTTGGAATGAGTAAAGATACCAAGTACTAATCCAAATCCAAATAGTCAAATACATAGAGTTTAGTTCAAATGCAAACAAATTGATCAAAAAAGTAAAGACGTTATATCAGTCACATATCAAGATGATCAGAAAAACCTGAAAGATGGAGCTAACCTCATTATTTGAAAACATTGAAATTACCCATTTGTTTCCTATAGTTGTAATAACTTTCCCTTTTAGTCCGTATAGTTTAAAACATCTCATTTTGGTGCCTATAGTTGCAATTCTTTACCTTTTTGGTCCTCACTATCAAGTATCCATTTACATAGTTTGAAACGAATGTGGCATGGCTCATTTAATCCACCTTCATCTCAAAGGTGTTAGGTGACTTTAGACAACAAGGAGAAAAAGGTGATTGCAAATATAGGGCATATAATCATGGATTCAATTTCTCATTTATTTTTTTGGCTAGCGCTTGTAGTCTACATGGGTGGAGTTTGAGAAAGACACATTGATTCATTTTCTCTCTCTTCTTGTTGACTCATAACCTCAACTACTCAGATCCGCCTTCTTTGGTTCAAATCATGCACTATAAGATTAGATATAATCTAGCCCAATGACTTTCCTAGAGACATGAGCCTAGCTACATTGCTTTCCTAGATTAATCAGTCTAGCCTCACAATGTTAGGAACAAAATTGAAATGATGAAGAAAAGAAAGAATTTTACTAAATATAAGAAAAGAACAGAAAATAGAAGAGAATATTTCATATCCTTCTTCCCCTATTTATATCTAATAAAACCCTTTAATTAACTAACTCATTAATAGTCCAAATATCCTTCTCATTGTATCCTAAATCCTAACACACAACTTTACCACAAGTATCACTAAACCCTAAATCCTAAACCCCAAGCCCTAAACCCCAAACCCTAAACACACAACTTTAATCCATGCATTGAAGGCTTCAAATATTGCAAGCCACTTGTGCAATTAGATGGGACATTTTTAACTGGCAAATACCATGGTACTTTGTTAACTCCCATCGGACAAGATTGTAGTAGGAACAATTTTCCACTTGATTTTACAGTTGTTGAGAGCGAGACTAGAGAAGCTTGGATGTGGTTCTTGCATTATTTGCGAAGATATGTTACTCCGCAACCAAATTTATGTATTATATCAGACAGGGGAACCAGTTTGCTAGCAGCTTTACAATCTGAACGTGTTGGTTGGAATGAACCAGATGTTTCGTCTGTGTATTGCATTCGCCACATTGCATCAAATTTCAACAAACAGTTTAAAAATGTTGACTTAAAAAAACAAGTAATCAATATGGGTATGTTTCTTCCTATTTCATGCATCATATTCTTGCTTTATTACATGTTTACTATTTATTACTCATTTTTCTATCTTTTCGCACATGGTATGAGATGAGGAAACTACGATTTGAGGCTAAGTTGCTCGCTATGCGAGCAAAGTTTCCACAAGCAGCAGATTAGTTGGATCAAATTCCTAAGAGTAAATGGACTCAAGCGTATGATAAAGGAAAACAGTATGACCATATGACTACCAACCTTGCTAAATGTATGAATTCTGTTTTGAAAGGAGCCCGAGCATTACCTATTGCTGCCTTAGTCAATGAAACATTTAATAAAATAAATGATTCATTTGTTACTAACGGCATCAAAATCATGAATATGATAAAGGCAGGGCATAGGTACTCCAAAGACGTATATGTCATGATGCAAGAAAATCAACACATTGCTACCTCGCATTATGTTCGCATGTATGTTCGAGAAACAGGGGAGTTTGAGGTTCAAGAAATTGCAAATACGCGACTTGATCGACGAGCAATGGCATGCACTGTCAAATTGAATGAATGGTCGTGTGATTGCGGACAATTTCAAGCACTTCGACTACCTTGCTTGCATGCAATTGCAGCGTGTGTTTTTTGCAATTTAAATTATGATGACTTTGTTGACCCTGTATACAAGTTGGAAAACATTTTCAAAGTTTATCAACATCATTTTCATTCCCTTGGAAGTGAAGACACATGGCCACAATATTTAGATTCGTATTTTATGTCTGATCCTTCGAAACGACGATTGACATCAGGCAAGCCGACCACTACTCGAATACATAATGAGATGGATGAACCAATTCCAAATAGGCCTAAGAAATGCTCATTATGTAGAAGTGAAGGACATAATCGGACTAACTGTCCATACAAACAAGTACATGACTAAAATAACTTGTAATTTTTATGTTTTTCTTTCATTTGTATTGTGCGTTTTATATTAATATATTAATTATGTTATTTTTAATTTTTATTGATAGATTATTTAAACTTTAAATAAGAAACATTTAAAGTAAACTATATTCAGAATATATATAACATGTTTTAAATAATAAAACATTAAAATAAAATAATAACATATCAAATAAAATCACAAAAAATATACTAATAAAATCAACTTAATATTTTTAACTTTTTTATTTAAAATAAAAATAAAATTGTAAAAATATTAAATTTAAAAGAAAAAACATATTTACGAAAAGAAAAAAAAAGGTTAACATAACAAAAATATGTCTACAAATAATAAAAAAGCATTTAAAAAATTTAACAACTTAAAGCAAGTTGGTCCATGCTATCATAAATCATGTTTACAGCATAAGTTAAATTTGACTACTTTATTTCTGGCAAGATTCCATGCTATCATAAATCATTTCACCATAAATGACCGTATAAGCATGCTTCATGACTACTTTTATTCTATTCATGCATGTGCAACCTTCACGGGTGTAAATTATTGGAGCCTATGAAGCTTGTTTTCAGCATTATTGTTCTAAAGTTATTCCCTTGACGGTTGTTTTCTGCTATTTCAGTGTTGTAATGTGAGTGAACAATGCATTGCATTAACGTGAGTGAACAATACACTACTGATCTAAAGCTTGTTTTTCTTTGCTGCATGAACAATACACTACGCATGCTATTTTCAAGGATGCGTGCTTTTTCTTGTTTTCTTTGCTGCACAAGTGAACTAATGGCATGTTCTAAAGCTTATTTTTCTTTGCTGAAAATAATTAATTAGTTTTGCATTTTTAATATCACTTAGTTATTATTAATTTATGGTTTAGTGTTAAATTAATTTTGGTAAATTATTATTTTGTGTTTTAGAATAATAGTGTTTAGTTATTATTAATTTACAGTTTAGGTAGATAAATTATTATACATGGTAAATTAATTTTCTTAAATTATTATTTTATGTTTTAGAACAATAGTGTTTAGTTATTATTAATTTATCGCTTAGTTAGATAAATTATTATACATGGAAAATTAATTTTTTTATTAAATTATTATTTTATGTTTTAGAATAATAGTGCTTAGTTATTATTAATTTACGAATTAGTTACATAAATTATTATACATGTTAAATTAATTTTGTTAAATTATTATTTTGTGTGTTAGAATATTAGTGTTTAGTTGTAGCATGAACGATTCAATAAACACTGTTCACTCGCGTGAAATTTATAAAAGGAGGGTTCATTCTCACCTCGGTGCATATGTTGCATCCAAACAATTAATTGGTTCTCTGATTTTGACGTGTTTCTTAGAGTCATACTGACATAATTTTTTTAGTGTTACACACACGAAAAAGATATTTAAAAATGTTTTTTTTACGTTAATGATTCCTTATTAATCAATAATTCTTTTACAGATGACTATTGAACAACCCATAATAAGAGATAATGTTAGCGACTTCAGTGATGACGAGCAACAACATGATTTTGATGAACATGGTGAACCAAGCAATTATGCGTTTTATTTGTATTGTGTGTTTTATATTAATGTATTAATTATGCTATTTTTAATTTTTATTGATAGATTATTTAAACTTTAAATAAAAAAATTTAAAGTAAACTATATTAAAAATATATATAACATGTTTTAAATAATAAAACATTAAAATAAATAATAACATATAAAATAAAATCACAAAAAATATACTAATAAAATCAACTTAATATTATTTATCATATATTTAAATATATTTTTTAACTTTTTTTATTTAAAATAAAAATAAAAATGTAAAAAATATTAAATTTAAAAGAAAAAACAGATTTAGGAAAAGAAAAAAAAATAGGTTAACATAACAAAAACATGTCTACAAATAGTAAAAAAACATTTAAAAAATTTAACAAAAAGAAAAAAAAATATTTTTACGAATTTTTAAAGTTGTAAAACAAAATATGACTTCCGTTTTAAAAAAATGACTTTAAAAGTCGTAAAAAAAATAACATTTGCACTGAAGTCGTACATATTTTTACGACTTCAGTTAAAAATTTTTTTTAAAAAAATAACAAGTCGTAGCCGGTGTTATTACTTCTGAGTCAGAAGTCCTAACACCTGTTTCGACTTACCCCATTTTGAGTAATTTTTTTAAAATATATCCCCAATTGAAAAATTGAATATTTTTTGTTTATCCCTAATTGATAAAAAAGCTCATAAGTAGACTCTTTTTCCCTTATTTTTACCTAATGCCAATAATATAAGATGTTCAATTTTATAATTATGTTGATAATTTTCTTTTTTATATATATAGATAGTGAATAAAAGGTAAATGTAATAATCTCCTATTCTTACCAATATCAATAATATAATGTTCAATCTTATTTTTAATATTTTGGTTTTATATCCGTTAGCGGTGAATTTGGCCGTTAGAATATCAATACTATAATGTCCTTTGGCGGTTTTCTTTTATATATAGAGAGTGAGAGTTTGGTTTTATATCCGTAGCGGTGAATTTGGCGGTGCGTTGACATTGGAGGAGGGACTTGAGAAACTGAAGGAGGCTCTCCAAATCTTGAATTCTCCTTCCCCTTCTTCCCCTACTGTCCTAAGACCTTCACTTTGTTTTGCTCCCAACCCCACTCCTCCTCGGTCTTTCCTCTCATTTATGTATCCAAGAACGACGCCGACTCTAAATCACTCTGTCAATTTGGATGATAATGTGAGTCACCAGAAAGAAAGGTTCTTTTTGGTTTTCCATACCTCAGGTAAAGGTTCAACAATCTTATTGCCATTACTTTAATAACTTTAAATACTAATTCTTTTGCCGCTCCCAGATTGAGTTAGATGAGCTGGAAAGTGTTTCCATTCTGTCAATGACCCTTGCATGGGATGAATTTTCCTTCTCTACTTTTCAAGAAGCCCATTATTCGCTTCAAGATTCTCTAGACCAGGTGCCTGACATGCCTTTTTGATATCTTTTCTGCTTTTGTTGTTTTATTTACCATCATTCCCTGCTTCTATCATTTTTCATGTAATTTGGAATATTTAAAGTTAAATGGTCAATTCTTTTTTGTATCAGTTTTTACACCTTTGTGAATGAAAAAAGGGAATCTTTCATTATGGTTTGGTTGGGCCTTTCTCTTTGTTTTCTATAATCTAGAGGATCCTTATCTTCTTGGGTTCTGAAAAAATAAAAACATCAACTCCCTCCTGTATTTATGCTTGATGTTATTTCCTACGGTGTGGGTTATGTGTCATGTCTGGTCTACGATTGACACATGTAAATCCAAATGCACTAGAGCTGCTCTCAAAAATCTCAATTTGGTAGAAGATAGATCTATTCCAAGGGTACAAGCTCATTTCTTTCCTAAGAATATGTAAGTTTTACTTGCAACTAGTTGTTACTTCCCTGAATTCCTTGTCCAAAAGTCAATGATGAATGTAACCATGGTTTTCTTGAACTGAGAAGCATATTGGGTCAACATTTTGTCTGAGTTAGTGTGTAAAGCAAAAGAACTAGAGCAAGCATACAAGCTTCAAAATGTAGTTAAGACTGCAGACAACTTCTGTTCATGTTTGAAGCTTGATAGAAACACAGATGTTAGCTATAGTAATATGAGGAAGGCTGCTTCTTGGGAAGATTTGACTGACAACTATTTATTCTGTTCTAAAGCTGTAGATCCTCAGTACAAGGATTTAAGGCATTTTCAGTGGCATTGGGAAAAGGGGGAGCCTGTCATTGTCAGCAATGTGCTTGAATGTACATCTGGTTTAAGCTGGGAACCGCTTGTCATGTGGCGTGCATTACGTCATGTAACTAATACCAAGCATGGCCAACATTTGGCGGAGAAAACAATTGATTGCTTAGATTGGACTGAGGTTTGCTTAATTTCCCAATCTTTAACTTTATTGACCATGGAGAGCTTTTTACACAAATTTCATTCTTCACCTTCATTCTCATGAAGATTATGTTTAATTGTTTGATGTTGGTACTTATTTTAACTGGAACCACTGCAGTTATGGCATTTGGAGAATTATTTAATATTAGCAATTTTTATGTTGTTGAATTTCCTACATGTTTCCTGAATTCAGTAACTCCACCTTTTCTGGATTGAGACTTGAGAGTTATTTCAGTGCATTTAATATTGTCAGTTATTGAATTCCATAGAGTCATCAGAACAGAATGTCCTTGAAATATTTTGTGAAGTACTGAAAAATTACAATTTTTTGGTGGATGGTTCCACTTTAAGAAACAGTTTGTAGATGTTCTGCTATCTGGGTCATAAAGAGATACCGGCCTAAGGTGGAATGTTGGTAAACAAAACGCACATTAGGGTGATAATTAGAAATCATTTTTCTGAGTGTAGTTTTTATATCAGTCTCAAATTTTAAGCCCTTGTTTCATGCTTTATGCTGTCTCTCCATCATTCTCAAGAAATATGGCTAGTGTGATCAATTTATCCTGCTACCATCATCATCATATTCATCTTCTTAGTCCTAGGTTTTGCTCCTTATCTTATCATCTTAGAAAATTTTATCTCAATGTTTGGCTGTTTCTTGTCCCTGCCCCATTTTGCTGTTTTTGCTTTGCCTGCCCAGACCTTTCTTGTTGCCCTTGCATCCTTTGGTATGTTTGTCTAGTTCTTAGACTTGCAGCATCTAGCTGATGTTGGGTAAAATGTACTTTTTATTTTTTTTAGTTTGTTGAAAATGTTATTTTCGATTTGTACTCATTCTGTTTTTCTGTTTAGTAATCAGACTAGAGTAAATCATATCTGCTTTATTTTACTGATTTAGTAATTCTTTACTGGACTTGTTTATTCAGTTGCTGCTGATTTCTGCATTTCTCTTTTGAGGTATTGGTTAAATGCAGGGGGAAATTAATATCCACCAACTTTTTACTGGCTATACAAATGGTCGTAGGGATTGGCTTGCTTGGCCACAGATATTGAAATTAAAAGATTGGCCTCCTTCTAATTTATTTGAGGAACAATTGCCTCGTCATTGTGCTGAGTTCATATCTTCCTTACCCTTCAAGGAATATACTGATCCTCACAAAGGTTCTCTTAACCTTGCTGTGAAGTTGCCTAATGGTTCTCTAAAGCCAGACCTGGGGCCAAAAACATATATTGCTTATGGATTTCCTCAGGAGCTTGGACGTGGTGATTCAGTGACTAAGCTCCATTGTGATATGTCTGATGCAGTATGCTCTATTTGCTTATTTCTTTCCTGGGCTGTTATTTTCAAGGATTTCTTCTAAATTATTTGAACTTTTTAAATAGATTTCATATTGGATGGTGTATAGTTTGTAGGATGTATAAAGTGTTGTCTTTGATAAGCCATTGCATTTCTCTGTTCTTTTTCTTATGAGTAGTTTGTGGCTTCAATTCCATGTCAGTTTTTAAGTTCTGTGCATTGTCTTCAATTCATAAACTCTCATTTGATTCTATATTTGACGAGTTATTTCCCTGGTTGTTATAATGATTGATTGATAATTAGAAAAACTACTCTTGTTATGATAGTAGAATCATCACATTAGTATGGTTAAGGACTTGAAATGAATGATGCCTTTGGCTTAGAGAAGGCTTTAATTTGCGTATATATACTTATGTCAGTTGCATAGATTTTCCTGATCAAACATTGGTTAGTGTTTTGTATATTTTGCTGTATGTGGCCCTGAGTGCATGCTTATCAATGAAGGAATTGAAGCATTTTTTTTTTAATAATTTTGCTGTTTTAGGTAAATGCGTTGACTCATATTGCTGAAGTGAAACTGGATTCTGATCAACTTACTGTCATTGAGAAGTTGAAGCAAAAGCATCTCGAGCAAGAGAAAAGGGAGCTACTTGGTGATGATCAGGATGGAGAAACTAATGTTGACATGCTTAATATAATTCATCTTCTACAATAAATGCTTTGGACAGGCAAACTAGTGTTGAAGTCATGGAACAAGAAGGTGGATTATGTGATGGGAAAGAAGTTGATCAGTTTCATCAACCGTCTGGTAGTAATGAGGTTGCCATTGCTAATGAGGATGGTATTTCATATGGATCAGAGCTCATAGAGGTTGACAAAGTAAAAGTAAATCAAGGTGATTTGTTGTTTGGGGGGGATGCTTCAGATGGTGCTCTCTGGGATATTTTTTGGAGACAGGATGTCCCTAAGTTGCAGGAATATCTGAAGAAGAATTTCAGAGAGTTTAGGCATGTCCATTGCTGTCGTTTAAAGCAGGGTAAATTATTAAAATGATTCAGTTATCTGTCTGAGTACTCCTTATCAACCTGAGTCATTTATAACAAATATTTTCACCTTTAGGTTATATTTTTAAATTTTAATATTTGGAGCTTTGCACCCTTATAACATTGACATTCTCCCAGTCCCTTATTTTATTCTGATAAAAATTTCATTAAATATGCATGTCATAAAGGATTGGGTGAAGGATCAAGCTGCTAATAAATAGTTATTTTGAAAATAAAGAAAATGTTTCCGTGTTTATTTTATTATGTGGTAAGGAGCTTTTCATTAATATGACAATAGATGTCATGCAATTGCAACTGTGTTCGTTCTTTAAACAAAGTCTCGGAATAGCATTATTGTGCAATTACCAGTCCAAAATATTCATTAATTTTTCAAATAAATATGTTTTATAATTTGCAAAGTGAGAGAGTACAACTGGGAAATTGAGTGTATCCGACTAGACAGAGTTTCCCAGTTCTTACTGGTTCAGTGTTGGGTTGATTACATGGCACCGGGTTAGATGCATATCCGATTTGATATGTGACCCGAGCCGGTGCTATGCCCGGGTTCCGGTTTAACCGGTTGGCCTGGCTGGTCCAGTCTGAGTTTTATAACACTGCACACAAGATCCCTTTGGTCTTGAATCACAGACAGTACACTGCCCACTTACCTTGTACTGAAATTCAACATTTTATTAAAAGAACGAAGACAGCACGTTTGAACTCTATTCATGTTACATTAGGTAAAGTTTATGAATTGTTTATACTCTTTTTATTACAGCTCTAACAAAAAAACTAATTCAAATTCAATTTATAATTTTTTTTTTTTGCAGGATGATTGACTTTTGGATGTATAGGTCTTTACGCCTTTATCTTATTCTGCAATGACTCTGTGAGAGAGGAAGAATAAAAGGGAATGGAAGTTTGGAAAATTTTAGACTAGAAGAAAGCCAACTTAGAGTTGAGCTTTTTAAGAACAAATTCTATCTCAAAATCAATTATAAGATGAACAAGATTTTTAAAATTTAAATAACCAAATGGTCTAGATCTAAAAATAAGCTCTATTTCACCTAGATATCTAGCTTTGATGGTTGCCACCTTAGATTTTGGGAAATTTAATTCATGTACCATAGAAAAAAGAAGAAAATTATTCATTTGCCAGGTTATTTCTAGTTGTTATGTTTATCTGTTGTATTTGTCTGAAGTTTGTCCTTGTTATGTTTGTCTCTTGTATTATCAGTTGGATCATGCCAATGAATTATCAAACTCCCTGAAAGAAAGTGCCAATATTAACACTGTTTGGGCATCGCTTATTGTTGAAGAATGCACAAGACTTGGTTTGATGGTGAGATGATCTGATAAATATTACATATGCACCAATATTAATGCATGATTCTGATTTATTCTTTTGTTTAGTATTTGTGTATTGCTCCTGGATCTAGACCTTCCCCTGTTGCTGTTGCTGTTGCAAGTCACAAATTAATCACATGTATTTCATGCTTCGATGAGCGTTCACTTGCATATCATGCTGTTGGATATGGAAGAGGATCTCACATTCCAGCAGTAGCCATTACATCATCAGGCACTGCAGTTTCCAACCTTCTTCCTGCTGTATGTTTCATTAATATTGCTTGTTTTACATGGATGTCCTTATTTTCATGAATTTATTTTAGGGTAAAATACATTTTTGGTTCCCCTATAATGCTCAATCTGCAATTTTGGTCTCCTAGATACTTTTATTTTTCACTCAATGTTTGACCATGGATAATCAATTAACGGTCAACTAACAGAAGAACCAAAATCGCTGATTTTGAAAAATTGGGGGACTGAATGTCTTGATTTGGAAATAGGGGGACCAAAATTGCGGATTGAGCATTATAGGGGACCAATAGTGTATTTTAGCCTTTATTTTATTTTGAATGTGTGATGATTTATTAATTTCTTTCCTGTGACTTGGTTTGTTGTCATTCTGAATGCTGTTGCTAATACATGCATTGTTGGAGTTCAATTGGTTGCTTTGCTGGCTCTTTTTTTGCACTTAGTTTTTATTTTTATTTCCATCAACTTGATTTGTAGTTTTCTCTTTGAGTTTAATTCCCCTCAAGGTTTGAATTGTATTGCTTTTAGAGTTTAATTCAAATTCACTAACTATGATAAAAATCTGATCATAAATTATCAATTATGATAAGAGTATTGATTTTTATAATAATTATTTAAAAATCGTATCTAAAATAATTTTTTAGAATAAATAATACATAGTAAATAATTTATGCACTGAAATTTTATAAAAACTTTTTACACTTTTATTTAATTATAAATTATCATATATATTAAGTCTGTTAACTTTTATAATAATTAATTTAATAATTTTTTATATGTCATCATTTCTAGTTAGTTGATTGAAAGTGTAAAAAACTTTTACACTATTATTTAATCACAAACTGTCATATGTGTGATAAATTTATTGATATTCATGATAATTATTATTAAAGTTATATGATAAATATTTCTAGTTGATTGATAATATAATTTTCTTGCACAAACAATGCACATGCCTATTAATTAACTCAATATTAAATTAATTTACAATTTTTTTTTTACATTTGACAGTATATCAAAATAAAACTTATGCTTTTATACAAAAACATGAGATCCTTAATGCACGTTGGTTTTATATTTTGTTATATTGTGTTCATGTATTTTTTTATTTTTTTTTATACAGTGTTCTTGTATTCAATATACTTAAAAATGAAACACTTTCATGCATTCAAGTATACCAAACAAAATTCCAACACTATATTTTGGAGAAATATGGTTTCAATGTTATTCTTTTTCAAATTTGTAAGAAGAATTTATTACTGTTTATGGTTAATATGGGCTGATATATATTTTTCCTGTAGGGACTGCAACCTAATCTACTAACTACTACTGAACTCTAATGCAGGTCAAGTCTGATCTGGCTAAAAATATCCAATCATTAGAACCAAACTCTAAATGTTATGTCTTGTAATGAGTGATTCTCTTACACTCTGAAGTATAACAATTTTACCTTATAAGGGTTCAATTCAATCAAAGTAAAATGGAAAGCGTTTCCTTATTTATCAAATATGCTTATGTTTTGTAATGTTCTTCTACTAATATGTGGCGAGCTTAATCCAAAGTGATCTTTCTTTTGGAACTATCCAGTTGAATAGCAGCATATTTTCAGCCTTGAACTTTATATTTTATTTGTGACTGTTCTTCTTTAAGAGTGGTTTATGAATGTGGTATTGATATTTGATGCACGATAACTGGCCTTCTGTCAGGTAAAGGTTCAACTTCTTATTGCCATTACTTTAATAACATTAAATACTAATTCTTTAGCCGCTCCCAGATTGAGTTAGATGAGCTGGAAAGTGTTTCCATTCTGTCCATGACCCTTGCATGGGATGAATTTTCCTTCTCTACTTTTCAAGAAGCCCATTATTCGCTTCAAGATTCTCTAGACCAGGTGCCTGACATGCCTTTTTGATATCTTTTCTGTTTTGTTGTTTTATTTACCATCATTCCCTGCTTCTATCATTTTTCATGTAATTTGGAATATTTAAAGTTAAATGGTCAATTCTTTTTTGTATCAGTTTTTACACCTTTGTGAATGAAAAAAGGGAATCTTTCATTATGGTTTGGTTGGGCCTTTCTCTTTGTTTCCTATAATCTAGAGGATCCTTATCTTCTTCTTGGGTTCTGAAAGAATAAAAACATCTACTCCCTCCTGTATTTATGCTTGATGTTATTTCCTACGGTGTGGGTTATGTGTCATGTCTGGTCTACGATTGACACATGGAAATCCAAATGCACTAGAGCTGCCCTCAAAAAACCCAATTTGGTAGAAGATAGATCTATTCCAAGGGTACAAGCTCATTTCTTTCCTAAGAATATGTAAGTTTTACTTGCAACTAGTTGTTACTTCCCTGAATGCCAATATTTGTTTGACATGTTTCTTTAGTTGATATTTGTCTTTTGCATTTTCTTTTCCTTGGGTCTGGTTAAATGTTAATGCTCAAAAGGCTATTTTCGTTATTGTTGTATTTTTTTGTATTATATGCTAATATTTTAAGATTTAAATACAATGCAGTGCAAACTATATTTGGGCCAAGCCCATATACTTATATAGTCTAATTCTAACTCAATCCATAATAACTCTTTAACATTGTTCCCAAATCCCAAGTTTGAGCATAAATATTAATCATGCCTAGCTTGTTACAAATGAAATAACAGTGTTTTCCGGTCACAACCTTTGGCTAACAATTTATGGGTAAGCTTGTCTCCCTAAGGCAGGACCATCAACCATCTAGCAATTCTTCATTCCAGGTCAGCTTCCTTTCTCCCTTTCTTACTTATACATAGTCTTATGGTGTACCCCTGGCCATCTTTGATTTTCCTTTTATCTGCACCCCTGGCTTCTGTATTTGGACCTCTGGTTTGTGTTCTCTGTTAACTGCCCCTTGTTCCTCAGCTTTTGTATCAGTATTCCGTATGGTGGTATAAAAATTAGAACAAAGGGAGCATAATGTTGTTTGTTCTTATTATGTTGTAGTTTTGAATTGTATAATGGTTTTTTTTAAGAGTGTCTATTATGCTAATGAAAAAGGATACGTTCACTGCACATTCAAAATTCATTTATGTTAATCACTAAATATGCATTATAATATTCATAATTAAATTCCTATGCTGCCATATAGTGCTCATCCAAAGTGATGGATGATGCTTTATTTCTAGCTTGGTCTTGGTTAAAAGCTAGAGAGAAAGATTTCAACACTCTTTTTAACCACTGGTCTACCAATCTTTCAGAGTCTTTTGGTTAAGTTGGGTTGGGTTTCCTGTATCTTCTGTGGTGGGGTCTTGGTTGGGTTCTTCTCTTTTTTGGAGGGCGGCACCATAGGTGTCTTGTATTTGTTCATCTTTCATCCGTACCTCTGGTACTGATATGTTTATATTAATACTATATATTTTCTGCCTTCCAAAAAAAAAAATTCATAATTAAATTGTGCCTTCCTCAATGTGGGAAAGAGGAAGGGAAAATTAATCACAATGTGGGAGGATGAAGTGGGGCCAGAATATGTAATGGTAATGGTTAGCAGACAAGTTATTTAGGAGAGACAAGATTCAACAAAGGCTGGAAAAGAGGAAGGGAAAATTAATCACAATGTGGGAGGATGAATTTGTGCGATGTAGCCAGTTTCCTTCTTTGATCCTTAAGGACAAGGCTGTAGCTCCAAGAAAGGGCCATGTTAGGACACATGGTTCAGTCATGGAGTAGACAACATAAGAGTTGGTCAGGAAAAAGACAGATCAGGAAGCTGGTTAGCAGGAGTTAGTGAGTAATGATGAGTTGGAACTAGTTAGTTAGACTTGGGCATTGTTGAGAGCAGGCCAGCCAGTTATTTAATTTTAACTTGCTAATCACATTTCTAGTATGCATGCTAAAGTGAACATAAGTATCATCACAAGTATGTTCAGCTTAGCAATAACATAAATATTGAAAAATTACAATGTTTTGTTACATTTATGTGGTGCCACTGCCTAGCTACTTGCTAAGAAACTTCTGTGTTTTAACCAACATGTTATTTTGCAGAAAAGTTGGCATCTAATTTTTTAGCCATTGAAATGCCTTCCCTGGCTTGCTGTGGAAAATGTCTTAATTTATGGTTTAAGAAGGATCTGATTAATATCTGACTAGTTGCACATTTTACATACCTTGTTTTCTATGGTATTTTAGAGTCCAAAGAAGGTCAACTTGGTTGCTGCTCTGGTTCGTGGTATGCTTGTTAAAGATGCATCGATGCAGTTGGAATCGACAATAAAACGAGCAGCAAAAACTGTATATCAGGTAGTAACACTAGGTATTTTCATTGTCACCTCATTGGACAAGCTTGCAAAATCTATAATTTTAATGATCTGCTAATATAATATGTATTGTAAGACATTTTTCTGAAGGATTTACTGATCCTTGTTTTGTTTTTAACTAATGGAGCAGGTTAAAGAGTTCCATAGAAGAGATGGTTTTGAGGTAGCAAGTGCTGACAAGATGGCTAAGTCATGCATGGTTTATTTTGAAATGCATCTATCCCTAAGGAAAAAAATAATTACAAAAGCTTTTAATGGTAGTTATAGTATCTACAAGGAAACTTTTTGTAACCAGGTCTATTGCCTTTTTGTTTGAGTAACTGGACATGCAGGTACAATAATTGTTGTTGAAGATGACAAGGGACCTGAAAGAGGAATGCCGAGCTTCAATTCTGAGTTACCCAATTCCAATTCATGGTAAATTTTGTCTTTGCAATAGTTCTTGGATTAGGCTTTGCATATGTGGAAAAATCTTGTTCATTTGTTCAATCATTTTCTTTACTTTCTGCTGAATTTTTGTTGTGAAAGCTTTGTTTTACTTATTAGTTGCTCACTCGTGTGGTACATAAGATGTTTGTTGTGGTTTTACATTGAGATGTTTTTATTAGCCCTTTAATGATGTTGGATGATACTTAGAATATTTATAGCATTGTGATATTTGTGGTTGCTTGGTTTTCTTTGTTTATGAATAAGGAATAAAATACTAAAAGGGTGATACTTAGAATATTTATAACATTGTCGTATTTATAAACAGGGTTGAGGATGTTACAAGAGTTTGGGATCCTTGCTGACCAGTGACTAGGGTTGAGGATTTTACCAAGAGTTGAAGACCGTTGCTACTAGAATGTATGCAGCTTTTCTTTGTAAATGAATTTGAGCTAGTTGTAAGATTGTCACAATAGTTTTCCTAGCTATAGGAATTTGTTGGTTTTGAGCCAATTGATGACAATCATAATCTTCCAGGCTGAGAGGTAGTTGATTTGTTGTCTCTTTTGATGTGTAGGTCAAGGTAAAGAGAAATGTTGTTAATTAGTATCCTTTTAAGGTAAAAAAAAAAGGAAGATTTTACCTATAAGCGGAGCTTCACAAAGGTACGTAGCATTTATGATTTAACTGTTTGTTGGGTTGACTTGGTTTTCTTCAGTTTTGTAGAAGGTACTAAGATGTAGGCATGCTAGATCCTTATTGCTTGACTGTTGACTATCCAAGCATTCTGGTAATACTAATTTCATATGGCTTATACTCATTTCAAGTTTTCTGGTAATACTCATTTCATAACGGCACTTAAAATTTTTTCAGTTGGATGGAAAGGCTACTTGTGTGTTACTGATTTCATATGGCTTATACTCAATTGGATGGAAAGGCTACTTAAAATTTTTTGTTTTTCTACTCTACTCTAGGTCCATTCTAGGTTTCTCTTTGACTCCTTGTTTGCTTTTGTGTGCTTTTCATTGCTTTAATTATTGAATAATCCTTGAAAATTTGTCTTGTTAAAACTCTATTGGTTTAGCTTTCATTTCATTTTTTTTTGTCTTTGCTTATTGTTTGTCTCTTTGTTTCCTTGCTTGTGATTTGTCATATAGGGAATTGGAAAGGAGGATTGATGTCATACCTTGAAGAATTTGAGTCAAGAAGCAAGGGGTCAACCACAATTGAGGACTTTTTTTTTGTAATTTTGTAATTGACAATTTGCTTTGCTTTCAAATTTTGTAACAAAAAGGCCTTTCATTGGAAGTAAGTTGGGAGCCTCCAATAGGTCACCCTACTTCCATTTGTGTGTAATAATTTTAGGCAACTTTCCCTTAGGATAGTGAGTGTTTTGTTGGGAACCTTAAATAAGATCATCCAAACACTCTTAGGATCCGCCTAGTTTGCATTTCTTGCACTTTAATTTCTTGCTTACTTTCATAGCTTATTTTCTTTACTCTCCATTGTCAAACCGCCTAGGTAGCTTGTCTTTGCTTATTGTTTGTCTCTTTGTTTCCTTGCTTGTGATTTGTCATATAGGGAATTGGAAAGGAGGATTGATGTCATACCTTGAAGAATTTGAGTCAAGAAGCAAGGGGTCAACCACCTTAAGAGCTATTGGACTAAGAAGCACTCCAAATTGAGTGAAACATCAATAATAGAATAGCCACCACAATTGAGGACTTTTTTTTTGTAATTGACAGTTTGCTTTGCTTTCAAATTTTGTAACAAAATGGCCTTTCATTGGAAGTAAGTTGGGAGCCTCCAATAGGTCACCCTACTTCCATTTGTGTGTAATAATTTTAGGCAATTTTTCCTTAGGATAGTGAGTGTTTTGTTGAGAACCTTAAATAAGATCATCCACTCTTAGGATCCGCCTAGTTTGCATTTCTTGCACTTTAATTTCTTGCTCACTTTCATAGCTCATTTTCTTTACTCTCCATTGTCAAACCGCCTAGGTAGCTTGTCTTTGCTTATTGTTTGTATCTTTGTTTCCTTGCTTGTGATTTGTCATTTAGGGAATTGGAAAAGAGGATTGATGTCATACCTTGAAGAATTTGAGTCAAGAAGCAAGGGGTCAACCACCTTAAGAGCTATTGGACTAAGAAGCACTCCAAATTGAGTGAAACATCAAAGATAGAATAGCCACCACAATTGAGGACTTTTTTTTTGTAATTTTGCAATTGACAATTTGCTTTGATTTCAAATTTTGTAACAAAAAGGCCTTTCATTGGAAGTAAGTTGGGAGCCTCCAATAGGTCACCCTACTTCCATTTGTGTGTAATAATTTTAGGCAATTTTCCCTTAGGATAGTGAGTGTTTTGTTGGGAACCTGAAATAAGATCATCCAAACACTCTTAAGATCCGCCTAGTTTGCATTTCTTGCCCTTTTATTTCTTGCTTACTTTCATAGCTTATTTGCTTTACTCTCCATTGTCAAACCGCCTAGGTAGCTTGTCTTTGCTTATTGTTTGTCTCTTTTTTTCCTTACTTGTGATTTGTCATATAGGGAATTGGAAAGGAGGATTGATGTCATACCTTGAAGAATTTGAGTCAAGAAGCAAGGGGTCAACCACCTTAAGAGCTATTGGACTAAGAAGCACTCCAAATTGAGTGAAACATCAAAGATAGAATAGCCACCACAATTGAGGACTTTTTTTTTGTAATTGACAATTTGCTTTGCTTTCAAATTTTGTAACAAAAAGGCCTTTCATTGGAAGTAAGTTGGGAGCCTCCAATAGGTCACCCTACTTCCATTTGTGTGTAATAATTTTAGGCAATTTTCCCTTAGGATAGTGAGTGTTTTGTTGGGAACCTTAAATAAGATCATCCAAACACTCTTAGGATCCGCCTAGTTTGCATTTCTTGCTTACTTTCATAGCTTATTTGCTTTACTCTCCATTGTCAAACCGCCTAGGTAGCTTGTCTTTGCTTATTGTTTGTCTCTTTGTTTCCTTGCTTGTGATTTGTCATATAGGGAATTGGAAAGGAGGATTGATGTCATACCTTGAAGAATTTGAGTCAAGAAGCAAGGGGTCAACCACCTTAAGAGCTATTGGACTAAGAAGCACTCCAAATTGAGTGAAACATCAAAGATAGAATAGCCACCACAATTGAGGACTTTTTTTTTGTAATTGACAATTTGCTTTGGTTTCAAATTTTGTAACAAAATGGCCTTTCATTGGAAGTAAGTTGGGAGCCTCCAATAGGTCACCCTACTTCCATTTGTGTGTAATAATTTTAGGCAATTTTCCCTTAGGATAGTGAGTGTTTTGTTGGAACCTGAAATAAGATCATCCAAACACTCTTAAGATCCGCCTAGTTTGCATTTCTTGCCCTTTTATTTCTTGCATACGTTCATAGCTTATTTGCTTTACACTCCATTGTCAAACCGCCTAGGTAGCTTGTCTTTGCTTATTGTTTGTCTCTTTTTTTCCTTACTTGTGATTTGTCATATAGGGAATTGGAAAGGAGGATTGATGTCATACCTTGAAGAATTTGAGTCAAGAAGCAAGGGGTCAACCACCTTAAGAGCTATTGGACTAAGAAGCACTCCAAATTGAGTGAAACATCAAAGATAGAATAGCCACCACAATTGAGGACTTTTTTTTTGTAATTTTGTAATTGACAATTTGCTTTGCTTTCAAATTTTGTAACAAAAAGGCCTTTCGTTGGAAGTAAGTTGGGAGCCTCCAATAGGTCACCCTACTTCCATTTGTGTGTAATAATTTTAGGCAATTTTCCCTTAGGATAGTGAGTGTTTTGTTGGGAACCTTAAAGAAGATCATCCAAACACTCTTAGGATCCGCCTAGTTTGCATTTCTTGCTTACTTTCATAGCTTATTTGCTTTACTCTCCATTGTCAAACCGCCTAGGTAGCTTGTCTTTGCTTATTGTTTGTCTCTTTGTTTCCTTGCTTGTGATTTGTCATATAGGTAATTGGAAAGGAGGATTGATGTCATACCTTGAAGAATTTGAGTCAAGAAGCAAGGGGTCAACCACCTTAAGAGCTATTGGACTAAGAAGCACTCCAAATTGAGTGAAACATCAAAGATAGAATAGCCACCACAATTGAGGACTTTTTTTTGTAATTGACAATTTACTTTGCTTTCAAATTTTGTAACAAAAAGGCCTTTCATTGGAAGTAAGTTGGGAGCCTCCAATAGGTCACCCTACTTCCATTTGTGTGTAATAATTTTAGGCAATTTTCCCTTAGGATAGTGAGTGTTTTGTTGGGAACCTTAAATAAGATCATCCAAACACTCTTAGGATCCGCCTAGTTTGCATTTCTTGCCTTATTTCTTGCTTACTTTCATAGCTTATTTGCTTTACTCTCCATTGTCAAACCGCCTAGGTAGCTTGTCTTTGCTTATTGTTTGTCTCTTTGTTTCCTTGCTTGTGATTTGTCATATAGGGAATTGGAAAGGAGGATTGATGTCATACCTTGAAGAATTTGAGTCAAGAAGCAAGGGGTCAACCACCTTAAGAGCTATTGGACTAAGAAGCACTCCAAATTGAGTGAAACATCAAAGATAGAATAGCCACCACAATTGAGGACTTTTTTTTTTGTAATTGACAATTTGCTTTGCTTTCAAATTTTGTAACAAAAGGCCTTTCATTGGAAGTAAGTTGGGAGCCTCCAATAGGTCACCCTACTTCCATTTGTGTGTAATAATTTTAGGCAATTTTCCCTTAGGATAGTGAGTGTTTTGTTGGGAACCTTAAATAAGATCATCCAAACACTCTTAGATCCGCCTAGTTTGCATTTCTTGCCTTTATTTCTTGCTACTTCATAGCTTATTTGCTTTACTCTCCATTGTCAAACCGCCTAGGTAGCTTGTCTTTGCTTATTGTTTGTCTCTTTTTTCCGCTTGTGATTTGTCATATAGGGAATTGGAAAGGAGGATTGATGTCATACCTTGAAGAATTTGAGTCAAGAAGCAAGGGGTCAACCACCTTAAGAGCTATTGGACTAAGAAGCACTCCAAATTGAGTGAAACATCAAAGATAGAATAGCCACCACAATTGAGGACTTTTTTTTGTAATTTTGTAATTGACAATTTGCTTTGCTTTCAAATTTTGTAACAAAAAGGCCTTTCATTGGAAGTAAGTTGGGAGCCTCCAATAGGTCACCCTACTTCCATTTGTGTGTAATAATTTTAGGCAATTTTCCCTTAGGATAGTGAGTGTTTTGTTGGGAACCTTAAATAAGATCATCCAAACACTCTTAGGATCCGCCTAGTTTGCATTTCTTGCCTTATTTCTTGCTTACTTTCATAGCTTATTTCTTTACTCTCCATTGTCAAACCGCCTAGGTAGCTTGTCTTTGCTTATTGTTTGTCTCTTTGTTTCCTTGCTTGTGATTTGTCATATAGGAAATTGGAAAGGAGGATTGATGTCATACCTTGAAGAATTTGAGTCAAGAAGCAAGGGGTCAACCACCTTAAGAGCTATTGGACTAAGAAGCACTCCAAATTGAGTGAAACATCAAAGATAGAATAGCCACCACAATTGAGGACTTTTTTTTTGTAATTGACAATTTACTTTGCTTTCAAATTTTGTAACAAAAAGGCCTTTCATTGGAAGTAAGTTGGGAGCCTCCAATAGGTCACCCTACTTCCATTTGTGTGTAATAATTTTAGGCAATTTTCCCATAAGATAGTGAGTGTTTTGTTGGGAACCTTAAATAAGATCATCCAAACACTCTTAGGATCCGCCTAGTTTGCATTTCTTGCCTTTATTTCTTGCTTACTTTCATAGCTTATTTGCTTTACTCTCCATTGTCAAACCGCCTAGGTAGCTTGTCTTTGCTTATTGTTTGTCTCTTTGTTTCCTTGCTTGTGATTTGTCATATAGGGAATTGGAAAGGAGGATTGATGTCATACCTTGAAGAATTTGAGTCAAGAAGCAAGGGGTCAACCACCTTAAGAGCTATTGGACTAAGAAGCACTCCAAATTGAGTGAAACATCAAAGATAGAATAGCCACCACAATTGAGGACTTTTTTTTTTGT
The DNA here is from genome assembly GCF_004193775.1 of Glycine soja. Taxonomy (NCBI): domain Eukaryota; kingdom Viridiplantae; phylum Streptophyta; class Magnoliopsida; order Fabales; family Fabaceae; genus Glycine; species Glycine soja. The sequence continues at coordinate 48,102,111 of NC_041009.1, read as the reverse complement.
AATTGACAATTTACTTTGCTTTCAAATTTTGTAACAAAAAGGCCTTTCATTGGAAGTAAGTTGGGAGCCTCCAATAGGTCACCCTACTTCCATTTGTGTGTAATAATTTTAGGCAATTTTCCCATAAGATAGTGAGTGTTTTGTTGGGAACCTTAAATAAGATCATCCAAACACTCTTAGGATCCGCCTAGTTTCCATTTCTTGCTTACTTTCATAGCTTATTTGCTTTACTCTCCATTGTCAAACCGCCTAGGTAGCTTGTCTTTGCTTATTGTTTGTCTCTTTGTTTCCTTGCTTGTGATTTGTCATATAGGGAATTGGAAAGGAGGATTGATGTCATACCTTGAAGAATTTGAGTCAAGAAGCAAGGGGTCAACCACCTTAAGAGCTATTGGACTAAGAAGCACTCCAAATTGAGTGAAACATCAAAGATAGAATAGCCACCACAATTGAGGACTTTTTTTTGTAATTTTGTAATTGACAATTTGCTTTGCTTTCAAATTTTGTAACAAAAAGGCCTTTCATTGGAAGTAAGTTGGGAGCCTCCAATAGGTCACCCTACTTCCATTTGTGTGTAATAATTTTAGGCAATTTTCCCTTAGGATAGTGAGTGTTTTGTTGGGAACCTTAAATAAGATCATCCAAACACTCTTAGGATCCGCCTAGTTTGCATTTCTTGCACTTTAATTTCTTGCTTACTTTCATAGCTTATTTCTTTACTCTCCATTGTCAAACCGCCTAGGTAGCTTGTCTTTGCTTATTGTTTGTCTCTTTGTTTCCTTGCTTGTGATTTGTCATATAGGGAATTGGAAAGGAGGATTGATGTCATACCTTGAAGAATTTGAGTCAAGAAGCAAGGGGTCAACCACCTTAAGAGCTATTGGACTAAGAAGCACTCCAAATTGAGTGAAACATCAAAGATAGAATAGCCACCACAATTGAGGACTTTTTTTTGTAATTTTGTAATTGACAATTTGCTTTGCTTTCAAATTTTGTAACAAAAAGGCCTTTCATTGGAAGTAAGTTGGGAGCCTCCAATAGGTCACCCTACTTCCATTTGTGTGTAATAATTTTAGGCAATTTTCCCTTAGGATAGTGAGTGTTTTGTTGGGAACCTTAAATAAGATCATCCAAACACTCTTAGGATCCGCCTAGTTTGCATTTCTTGCACTTTAATTTCTTGCTTACTTTCATAGCTTATTTCTTTACTCTCCATTGTCAAACCGCCTAGGTAGCTTGTCTTTGCTTATTGTTTGTCTCTTTGTTTCCTTGCTTGTGATTTGTCATATAGGGAATTGGAAAGGAGGATTGATGTCATACCTTGAAGAATTTGAGTCAAGAAGCAAGGGGTCAACCACCTTAAGAGCTATTGGACTAAGAAGCACTCCAAATTGAGTGAAACATCAAAGATAGAATAGCCACCACAATTGAGGACTTTTTTTTTTTGTAATTGACAATTTGCTTTGCTTTCAAATTTTGTAACAAAAAGGCCTTTCATTGGAAGTAAGTTGGGAGCCTCCAATAGGTCACCCTACTTCCATTTGTGTGTAATAATTTTAGGCAATTTTCCCTTAGGATAGTGAGTGTTTTGTTGGGAACCTTAAATAAGATCATCCAAACACTCTTAGGATCCGCCTAGTTTGCATTTCTTGCTTACTTTCATAGCTTATTTGCTTTACTCTCCATTGTCAAACCGCCTAGGTAGCTTGTCTTTGCTTATTGTTTGTCTCTTTGTTTCCTTGCTTGTGATTTGTCATATAGGGAATTGGAAAGGAGGATTGATGTCATACCTTGAAGAATTTGAGTCAAGAAGCAAGGGGTCAACCACCTTAAGAGCTATTGGACTAAGAAGCACTCCAAATTGAGTGAAACATCAAAGATAGAATAGCCACCACAATTGAGGACTTTTTTTTTGTAATTTGTAATTGCTTTTGCTTTCAAATTTTGTAACAAAAAGGCCTTTCATTGGAAGTAAGTTGGGAGCCTCCAATAGGTCACCCTACTTCCATTTGTGTGTAATAATTTTAGGCAATTTTCCTTAGGATAGTGAGTGTTTTGTTGGGAACCTTAAATAAGATCATCCAAACACTCTTAGGATCCGCCTAGTTTGCATTTCTTGCACTTTAATTTCTTGCTTACTTTCATAGCTTATTTCTTTACTCTCCATTGTCAAACCGCCTAGGTAGCTTGTCTTTGCTTATTGTTTGTCTCTTTGTTTCCTTGCTTGTGATTTGTCATATAGGGAATTGGAAAGGAGGATTGATGTCATACCTTGAAGAATTTGAGTCAAGAAGCAAGGGGTCAACCACCTTAAGAGCTATTGGACTAAGAAGCACTCCAAATTGAGTGAAACATCAAAGATAGAATAGCCACCACAATTGAGGACTTTTTTTTGTAATTTTGTAATTGACAATTTGCTTTGCTTTCAAATTTTGTAACAAAAAGGCCTTTCATTGGAAGTAAGTTGGGAGCCTCCAATAGGTCACCCTACTTCCATTTGTGTGTAATAATTTTAGGCAATTTTCCCTTAGGATAGTGAGTGTTTTGTTGGGAACCTTAAATAAGATCATCCAAACACTCTTAGGATCCGCCTAGTTTGCATTTCTTGCACTTTAATTTCTTGCTTACTTTCATAGCTTATTTCCTTTACTCTCCATTGTCAAACCGCCTAGGTAGCTTGTCTTTGCTTATTGTTTGTCTCTTTGTTTCCTTGCTTGTGATTTGTCATATAGGGAATTGGAAAGGAGGATTGATGTCATACCTTGAAGAATTTGAGTCAAGAAGCAAGGGGTCAACCACCTTAAGAGCTATTGGACTAAGAAGCACTCCAAATTGAGTGAAACATCAAAGATAGAATAGCCACCACAATTGAGGACTTTTTTTTTTTTGTAATTGACAATTTGCTTTGCTTTCAAATTTTGTAACAAAAGGCCTTTCATTGGAAGTAAGTTGGGAGCCTCCAATAGGTCACCCTACTTCCATTTGTGTGTAATAATTTTAGGCAATTTTCCCTTAGGATAGTGAGTGTTTTGTTGGGAACCTTAAATAAGATCATCCAAACACTCTTAGGATCCGCCTAGTTTGCATTTCTTGCACTTTAATTTCTTGCTTACTTTCATAGCTTATTTCCTTTACTCTCCATTGTCAAACCGCCTAGGTAGCTTGTCTTTGCTTATTGTTTGTCTCTTTGTTTCCTTGCTTGTGATTTGTCATATAGGGAATTGGAAAGGAGGATTGATGTCATACCTTGAAGAATTTGAGTCAAGAAGCAAGGGGTCAACCACCTTAAGAGCTATTGGACTAAGAAGCACTCCAAATTGAGTGAAACATCAAAGATAGAATAGCCACCACAATTGAGGACTTTTTTTTTGTAATTGACAATTTGCTTTGCTTTCAAATTTTGTAACAAAAAGGCCTTTCATTGGAAGTAAGTTGGGAGCCTCCAATAGGTCACCCTACTTCCATTTGTGTGTAATAATTTTAGGCAATTTTCCCTTAGGATAGTGAGTGTTTTGTTGGGAACCTTAAATAAGATCATCCAAACACTCTTAGGATCCGCCTAGTTTGCATTTCTTGCATTTATTTCTTGCTTACTTTCATAGCTTATTTCTTTACTCTCCATTGTCAAACCGCCTAGGTAGCTTGTCTTTCTTATTGTTGTCTTTGTTTCCTTGCTTGTGATTTTCATATAGGAATGGAAAGGAGATGTCATACTTGAAGAATTGAGTCAAGAAGCAACCACCTTAAGAGCTATTGGACTAAGAAGCACTCCAAATTGAGTGAAACATCAAAGATAGAATAGCCACCACAATTGAGGACTTTTTTTTTGTAATTTTGTAATTGACAATTTCCTTTGCTTTCAAATTTTGTAACAAAAATGCCTTTCATTGGAAGTAAGTTGGGAGCCTCCAATAGGTCACCCTACTTCCATTTGTGTGTAATAATTTTAGGCAACTTTCCCTTAGGATAGTGAGTGTTTTGTTGGGAACCTTAAATAAGATCATCCAAACACTCTTAGGATCCGCCTAGTTTGCATTTCTTGCATACTTTCATAGCTTATTTGCTTTACTCTCCATTGTCAAACCGCCTAGGTAGGCTAGCATATTGGGGGATGTCATACCGAACCATTAAGAGCTATTGGACTAAGAAGCACTCCAAATTGAGTGAAACATCAAAGATAGAATAGCCACCACAATTGAGGACTTTTTTTTTGTAATTGACAATTTGCTTTGCTTTCAAATTTTGTAACAAAATGGCCTTTCATTGGAAGTAAGTTGGGAGCCTCCAATAGGTCACCCTACTTCCATTTGTGTGTAATAATTTTAGGCAATTTTCCCTTAGGATAGTGAGTGTTTTGTTGGGAACCTTAAATAAGATCATCCAAACACTCTTAGGATCCGCCTAGTTTGCATTTCTTGCTTACTTTCATAGCTTATTTGCTTTACTCTCCATTGTCAAACCGCCTAGGTAGCTTGTCTTTGCTTATTGTTTGTCTCTTTGTTTCCTTGCTTGTGATTTGTCATATAGGGAATTGGAAAGGAGGATTGATGTCATACCTTGAAGAATTTGAGTCAAGAAGCAAGGGGTCAACCACCTTAAGAGCTATTGGACTAAGAAGCACTCCAAATTGAGTGAAACATCAAAGATAGAATAGCCACCACAATTGAGGACTTTTTTTTTGTAATTGACAATTTGCTTTGCTTTCAAATTTTGTAACAAAATGGCCTTTCATTGGAAGTAAGTTGGGAGCCTCCAATAGGTCACCCTACTTCCATTTGTGTGTAATAATTTTAGGCAATTTTCCTTAGGATAGTGAGTGTTTTGTTGGGAACCTTAAATAAGATCATCCAAACACTCTTAGGATCCGCCTAGTTTGCATTTCTTGCACTTTAATTTCTTGCTTACTTTCATAGCTTATTTTCTTTACTCTCCATTGTCAAACCGCCTAGGTAGCTTGTCTTTGCTTATTGTTTGTTCTTTGTTTCCTTGCTTGTGATTTGTCATATAGGGAATTGGAAAGGAGGATTGATGTCATACCTTGAAGAATTTGAGTCAAGAAGCAAGGGGTCAACCACCTTAAGAGCTATTGGACTAAGAAGCACTCCAAATTGAGTGAAACATCAAAGATAGAATAGCCACCACAATTGAGGACTTTTTTTTTGTAATTTTGTAATTGACAATTTGCTTTGCTTTCAAATTTTGTAACAAAAAGGCCTTTCATTGGAAGTAAGTTGGGAGCCTCCAATAGGTCACCCTACTTCCATTTGTGTGTAATAATTTTAGGCAATTTTCCCTTAGGATAGTGAGTGTTTTGTTGGGAACCTTAAATAAGATCATCCAAACACTCTTAGGATCCGCCTAGTTTGCATTTCTTGCACTTTTATTTCTTGCTTACTTTCATAGCTTATTTCTTTACTCTCCATTGTCAAACCGCCTAGGTAGCTTGTCTTTGCTTATTGTTTGTCTCTTTGTTTCCTTGCTTGTGATTTGTCATATAGGGAATTGGAAAGGAGGATTGATGTCATACCTTGAAGAATTTGAGTCAAGAAGCAAGGGGTCAACCACCTTAAGAGCTATTGGACTAAGAAGCACTCCAAATTGAGTGAAACATCAAAGATAGAATAGCCACCACAATTGAGGACTTTTTTTTTGTAATTTTGTAATTGACAATTTGCTTTGCTTTCAAATTTTGTAACAAAAAGGCCTTTCATTGGAAGTAAGTTGGGAGCCTCCAATAGGTCACCCTACTTCCATTTGTGTGTAATAATTTTAGGCAATTTTCCCTTAGGATAGTGAGTGTTTTGTTGGGAACCTTAAATAAGATCATCCAAACACTCTTAGGATCCGCCTAGTTTGCATTTCTTGCCCTTTTATTTCTTGCTTACTTTCATAGCTTATTTGCTTTACTCTCCATTGTCAAACCGCCTAGGTAGCTTGTCTTTGCTTATTGTTTGTCTCTTTTTTCCTTACTTGTGATTTGTCATATAGGGAATTGGAAAGGAGGATTGATGTCATACCTTGAAGAATTTGAGTCAAGAAGCAAGGGGTCAACCACCTTAAGAGCTATTGGACTAAGAAGCACTCCAAATTGAGTGAAACATCAAAGATAGAATAGCCACCACAATTGAGGACTTTTTTTTTGTAATTTTGTAATTGACAATTTGCTTTGCTTTCAAATTTTGTAACAAAAAGGCCTTTCATTGGAAGTAAGTTGGGAGCCTCCAATAGGTCACCCTACTTCCATTTGTGTGTAATAATTTTAGGCAATTTTCCCTTAGGATAGTGAGTGTTTTGTTGGGAACCTTAAATAAGATCATCCAAACACTCTTAGGATCCGCCTAGTTTGCATTTCTTGCATTTTCTTGCTTACTTTCATAGCTTATTTCTTTACTCTCCATTGTCAAACCGCCTAGGTAGCTTGTCTTTGCTTATTGTTTGTCTCTTTGTTTCCTTGCTTGTGATTTGTCATATAGGGAATTGGAAAGGAGGATTGATGTCATACCTTGAAGAATTTGAGTCAAGAAGCAAGGGGTCAACCACCTTAAGAGCTATTGGACTAAGAAGCACTCCAAATTGAGTGAAACATCAAAGATAGAATAGCCACCACAATTGAGGACTTTTTTTTTTTGTAATTGACAATTTGCTTTGCTTTCAAATTTTGTAACAAAATGGCCTTTCATTGGAAGTAAGTTGGGAGCCTCCAATAGGTCACCCTACTTCCATTTGTGTGTAATAATTTTAGGCAATTTTCCCTTAGGATAGTGAGTGTTTTGTTGGGAACCTTAAATAAGATCATCCAAACACTCTTAGGATCCGCCTAGTTTGCATTTGCATTTTCTTGCTTACTTTCATAGCTTATTTGCTTTACTCTCCATTGTCAAACCGCCTAGGTAGCTTGTCTTTGCTTATTGTTTGTCTCTTTGTTTCCTTGCTTGTGATTTGTCATATAGGGAATTGGAAAGGAGGATTGATGTCATACCTTGAAGAATTTGAGTCAAGAAGCAAGGGGTCAACCACCTTAAGAGCTATTGGACTAAAAAGCACTCCAAATTGAGTGAAACATCAAAGATAGAATAGCCACCACAATTGAGGACTTTTTTTTTGTAATTGACTGTTTGCTTTGCTTTCAAATTTTGTAACAAAATGGCCTTTCATTGGAAGTAAGTTGGGAGCCTCCAATAGGTCACCCTACTTCCATTTGTGTGTAATAATTTTAGGCAATTTTTCCTTAGGATAGTGAGTGTTTTGTTGGGAACCTTAAATAAGATCATCCAAACACTCTTAGGATCCGCCTAGTTTGCATTTCTTGCACTTTAATTTCTTGCTTACTTTCATAGCTTATTTCTTTACTCTCCATTGTCAAACCGCCTAGGTAGCTTGTCTTTGCTTATTGTTTGTCTCTTTTTTCTTGCTTGTGATTTGTCATATTGGGAATTGGAAAGGAGGATTGATGTCATACCTTGAAGAATTTGAGTCAAGAAGCAAGGGCTCAACCACCTTAAGAGCTATTGGACTAAGAAGCACTCCAAATTGAGTGAAACATCAAAGATAGAATAGCCACCACAATTGAGGACTTTTTTTTTGTAATTTTGTAATTGACAATTTCTTTGCTTTCAAATTTTGTAACAAAAAGGCCTTTCATTGGAAGTAAGTTGGGAGCCTCCAATAGGTCACCCTACTTCCATTTGTGTGTAATAATTTTAGGCAATTTTCCTTAGGATAGTGAGTGTTTTGTTGGGAACCTTAAATAAGATCATCCAAACACTCTTAGGATCCGCCTAGTTTGCATTTCTTGCATTTTCATTTCTTGCTTACTTTCATAGCTTATTTCCTTTACTCTCCATTGTCAAACCGCCTAGGTAGCTTGTCTTTTCTTATTGTTTGTCTCTTTGTTTCCTTGCTTGTGATTTGTCATATAGGGAATTGGAAAGGAGGATTGATGTCATACCTTGAAGAATTTGAGTCAAGAAGCAAGGGGTCAACCACCTTAAGAGCTATTGGACTAAGAAGCACTCCAAATTGAGTGAAACATCAAAGATAGAATAGCCACCACAATTGAGGACTTTTTTTGTAATTTTGTAATTGACAATTTGCTTTGCTTTCAAATTTTGTAACAAAAAGGCCTTTCATTGGAAGTAAGTTGGGAGCCTCCAATAGGTCACCCTACTTCCATTTGTGTGTAATAATTTTAGGCAATTTTCCTTAGGATAGTGAGTGTTTTGTTGGGAACCTTAAATAAGATCATCCAAACACTCTTAGGATCCGCCTAGTTTGCATTTCTTGCACTTTAATTTCTTGCTTACTTTCATAGCTTATTTCCTTTACTCTCCATTGTAAAACCGCCTAGGTAGCTTGCCTTTTACCAATTAGTTTTTACCTTATCTTTCACACCTCTTTTAGTGTTTATTTTGGCTAGTTTCAATCATAGTTTCTTTTACCTTTTGTTTTCAAACCCCCAACAAGAAAGAACCATAACTTAGGAACCAACATGAGTCTTCATTCTTCATCTAGTGTTAATGGTGAGGGTTTTACTCCTAAGGACCCCTTGTATAAGATATTAGATGAGTTGAGATCCCTTAATTAGGGTTTAGAAGTATTGACTAATCAAGGTTTAGGTCTAGTTGACTAGTTGGGGTTTAAGGGTATTTGACAAATTTGGGTTTATGGGTATTTCACTAATTAGGGTGATTTGTACTTGACTAATTAGGGTTTTGTGTTCATTGACCAATTAGGGTTTATGACTATTTTAAAAACTTAGGGTTTACGGATACTTCACTAATTAGAGTTTACGGGTATTTGACAACTTAGTGTTTAGGTTTTAGGGGTATTTGAGTAACGAGGGTTTATGTGTAGTTGAGTAATTAGGGTTTAGTGTTACTTGACCAATTAGCGTTTAGGATTATTTGACAAATTAGAGTTACTTGACTAATTAGAGTTTAGGGTTATATGACAAATTAGGGTTACTTGACTAATTATAATTTAGGGGTATTTTACAAATAAGGTTTTTTGGTTACTTGACAAATTAGGATTTAGCGGTATTTGACTAATTACGGTTTATGGGTACTTGAGTAGTTAAGGTTTAGGGGTATTTGACAAAGTAGGAAATAAGGATATTTGACTAATAAGGGTTTAGGGGTACTTGACTAATTAGGTTACTTGACTAAGTAGGATTTAGGGGTATTTGAAAAATTAGATGTTTAGGGTTACTTGAGAAATTGGGGTTTATGTGTGTTTGACTATTTCAGATTTATGTGTACTTGACTAATTAGGGTTTTGTGTTACTTAACTAATTAGGGTTTATGGTTATTTGACAAATTAGACTTTAGGGTTACTTTGCTAGTTATGGTTTAGGGGTATTTATGGTTATTTGACAAATTAGACTTTAGGGTTACTTTGCTATTTATGGTTTAGGGGTATTTCAAAGATAAGGGTTTAGGATTACTTGACTGATTGAGTTTTAATGGGTATTTGACAAAGTAGGGTTCAGGGTTTCTTTACAAATAAGCTTTTAGTGGTATTTGACTAATTATGGTTTATTGTACTTGACTTATTAGGGTTTAGTGTTACATGACCAATTAGGGTTTAGGGTTATTTGAAAAGATAGGGTTGCTTGACTAATTGGGTTTAGGGGTATTTGACAAATAAGGGTTTAGGGTTACTTGACGAATTCGGATTTAGGGGTATTTGACTAATGAGGGTTTATGTGTAGTTGAGTTAATTAGGGTTTAGTGTTACTTGGCCAATTAGGGTTTAGGGGTATTTGACAAATTAGGGTTACTTGACTAATTAGGGTTTATGGGTATTTGAGGAGAAAATGACTTTTATCTTGTTAGTGGCCTGCACAAAATTGCAGGAATGAGGAGAAAATGAGTTTGTTGCAGTACCAAATACCTTAAATACTTCTTCCTCATCACCTAGCCACCAAGTCAATTTCCCTTCCTTGACATCAATCAATGTTCGTATTGTGTTGAGGAAGAGTTTTCCCAAAATAATTGGTGTGACTTCATTCTCCTCTATATCCAGAATCATAAAGTCCACAGGGAAAATGAATTTTCTGACCTTGATCAGTAAGTCTTCCACTATCCCTTGTGGGAAGCAGAGAGTCCTATTTGCAAGCGGAGAGTCCTATTATTATTATTCTTGTTGTTGTTGTTGTTGTTGTTGTTGTTGTATTATGAAAGAAAACTGAACAACATTGAAAAACAATAATTTTGTACCCATCGTCATCATTTATTTGCCGAGTAAAATCAAGTAATACCCAGAAAAATATCTTGGAATGAGTAAAGATACCAAGTACTAATCCAAATCCAAATAGTCAAATACATAGAGTTTAGTTCAAATGCAAACAAATTGATCAAAAAAGTAAAGACGATAATATCAGTCACATATCAAGATGATCAGAAAAACCTGAAAGATGGAGCTAACCTCATTATTTGAAAACATTGAAATTACCCATTTGTTTCCTATAGTTGTAATAACTTTCCCTTTTAGTCCGTATAGTTTAAAACATCTCATTTTGGTGCCTATAGTTGCAATTCTTTACCTTTTTGGTCCTCACTATCAAGTATCCATTTACATAGTTTGAAACGAATGTGGCATGGCTCATTTAATCCACCTTCATCTCAAAGGTGTTAGGTGACTTTAGACAACAAGGAGAAAAAGGTGATTGCAAATATAGGCATATAATCATGGATTCAATTTCTCATTTATTTTTTTGGCTAGCGCTTGTAGTCTACATGGGTGGAGTTTGAGAAAGACACATTGATTCATTTTCTCTCTCTTCTTGTTGACTCATAACCTCAACTACTCAGATCCGCCTTCTTTGGTTCAAATCATGCACTATAAGATTAGATATAATCTAGCCCAATGACTTTCCTAGAGACATGAGCCTAGCTACATTGCTTTCCAGATTAATCAGTCTAGCCTCACAATGTTAGGAACAAAATTGAAATGATGAAGAAAAGAAAGAATTTTACTAAATATAAGAAAAGAACAGAAAATAGAAGAGAATATTTCATATCCTTCTTCCCTATTTATATCTAATAAAACCCTTTAATTAACTAACTCATTAATAGTCCAAATATCCTTCTCATTGTATCCTAAATCCTAACACACAACTTTACCACAAGTATCACTAAACCCTAAATCCTAAACCCCAAGCCCTAAACCCCAAACCCTAAACACACAACTTTAATCCATGCATTGAAGGCTTCAAATATTGCAAGCCACTTGTGCAATTAGATGGGACATTTTTAACTGGCAAATACCATGGTACTTTGTTAACTCCCATCGGACAAGATTGTAGTAGGAACAATTTTTCACTTGATTTTACAGTTGTTGAGAGCGAGACTAGAGAAGCTTGGATGTGGTTCTTGCATTATTTGCGAAGATATGTTACTCCGCAACCAAATTTATGTATTATATCAGACAGGGGAACCAGTTTGCTAGCAGCTTTACAATCTGAACGTGTTGGTTGGAATGAACCAGATGTTTCGTCTGTGTATTGCATTCGCCACATTGCATCAAATTTCAACAAACAGTTTAAAAATGTTGACTTAAAAAAACAAGTAATCAATATGGGTATGTTTCTTCCTATTTCATGCATCATATTCTTGCTTTATTACATGTTTACTATTTATTACTCATTTTTCTATCTTTTCGCACATGGTATGAGATGAGGAAACTACGATTTGAGGCTAAGTTGCTCGCTATGCGAGCAAAGTTTCCACAAGCAGCAGATTAGTTGGATCAAATTCCTAAGAGTAAATGGACTCAAGCGTATGATAAAGGAAAACAGTATGACCATATGACTACCAACCTTGCTAAATGTATGAATTCTGTTTTGAAAGGAGCCCGAGCATTACCTATTGCTGCCTTAGTCAATGAAACATTTAATAAAATAAATGATTCATTTGTTACTAACGGCATCAAAATCATGAATATGATAAAGGCGGGGCATAGGTACTGCAAAGACGTATATGTCATGATGCAAGAAAATCAACACATTGCTACCTCGCATTATGTTCGCATGTATGTTCGAGAAACAGGGGAGTTTGAGGTTCAAGAAATTGCAAATACGCGACTTGATCGACGAGCAATGGCATGCACTGTCAAATTGAATGAATGGTCGTGTGATTGCGGACAATTTCAAGCACTTCGACTACCTTGCTTGCATGCAATTGCAGCGTGTGTTTTTTGCAATTTAAATTATGATGACTTTGTTGACCCTGTATACAAGTTGGAAAACATTTTCAAAGTTTATCAACATCATTTTCATTCCCTTGGAAGTGAAGACACATGGCCACAATATTTAGATTCGTATTTTATGTCTGATCCTTCGAAACGACGATTGACATCAGGCAAGCCGACCACTACTCGAATACATAATGAGATGGATGAACCAATTCCAAATAGGCCTAAGAAAAGCTCATTATCTAGAAGTGAAGGACATAATCGGACTAACTGTCCATAAAAACAAGTACATGACTAAAATAACTTGTAATTTTTATGTTTTTCTTTCATTTGTATTGTGCGTTTTATATTAATATATTAATTATGTTATTTTTAATTTTTATTGATAGATTATTTAAACTTTAAATAAGAAACATTTAAAGTAAACTATATTCAGAATATATATAACATGTTTTAAATAATAAAACATTAAAATAAAATAATAACATATCAAATAAAATCACAAAAAATATACTAATAAAATCAACTTAATATTATTTATTATATATTTAAATATATTTTTAACTTTTTTTATTTAAAATAAAAAAAAAATTGTAAAAAATATTAAATTTAAAAGAAAAAACATATTTACGAAAAGAAAAAAAAAAGGTTAACATAACAAAAATATGTCTACAAATAATAAAAAAGCATTTAAAAAATTGAACAACTTAAAGCAAGTTGGTCCATGCTATCATAAATCATGTTTACAGCATAAGTTAAATTTGACTACTTTATTTCTGGCAAGATTCCATGCTATCATAAATCATTTCACCATAAATGACCGTATAAGCATGCTTCATGACTACTTTTATTCTATTCATGCATGTGCAACCTTCACGGGTGTAAATTATTGGAGCCTATGAAGCTTGTTTTCAGCATTATTGTTCTAAAGTTATTCCCTTAACGGTTGTTTTCTGCTATTTAAGTGTTGTAATGTGAGTGAACAATGCATTGCATTAACGTGAGTGAACAATACACTACTGATCTAAAGCTTGTTTTTCTTTGCTGCATGAACAATACACTACGCATGCTATTTTCAAGGATGCGCGCTTTTTCTTGTTTTCTTTGCTGCACAAGTGAACTAATGGCATGTTCTAAAGCTTGTTTTTCTTTGCTGAAAATAATTAATTAGTTTTGCATTTTTAATATCACTTAGTTATTATTAATTTATGGTTTAGTGTTAAATTAATTTTGGTAAATTATTATTTTGTGTTTTAGAATAATAGTGTTTAGTTATTATTAATTTACAGTTTAGGTAGATAAATTATTATACATGATAAATTAATTTTCTTAAATTATTATTTTATGTTTTAGAACAATAGTGTTTAGTTATTATTAATTTACCGCTTAGTTAGATAAATTATTATACATGGAAAATTAATTTTTTTATTAAATTATTATTTTATGTTTTAGAATAATAGTGCTTAGTTATTATTAATTTACGAATTAGTTACATAAATTATTATACATGTTAAATTAATTTTTTTAAATTATTATTTTGTGTGTTAGAATATTAGTGTTTAGTTGTAGCATCAACGGTTCAATAAACACTGTTCACTCGCGTGAAATTTATAAAAGGAGGGTTCATTCTCACCTCGGTGCATATGTTGCATCCAAACAATTAATTGGTTCTCTGATTTTGACGTGTTTCTTAAAGTCATACTGACATAATTTTTTTAGTGTTACACACACGAAAAAGATATTTAAAAATGTTTTTTTTACGTTACATAGAATCCAATGATTCCTTACTAATCAATAATTCTTTTACAGATGACTATTGAACAACCCATAATAAGAGATAATGTTAGCGACTTCAGTGATGACGAGCAACAACATGATTTTGATGAACATGGTGAACCAAGCAATTATGCGTTTTATTTGTATTGTGTGTTTTATATTAATGTATTAATTATGCTATTTTTAATTTTTATTGATAGATTATTTAAACTTTAAATAAAAAAAATTTAAAGTAAACTATATTAAAAATATATATAACATGTTTTAAATAATAAAACATTAAAATAAATTAATAACATATAAAATAAAATCACAAAAAATATACTAATAAAATCAACTTAATATTATTTATCATATATTTAAATATATTTTTTAACTTTTTTTATTTAAAATAAAAATAAAAATGTAAAAAATATTAAATTTAAAAGAAAAAACAGATTTAGGAAAAGAAAAAAAAATAGGTTAACATAACAAAAACATGTCTACAAATAGTAAAAAAAACATTTAAAAAATTTAACAAAAAGAAAAAAAAATAGTTTTACCAATTTTTAAAGTTGTAAAACAAAATATGACTTCTGTTTTAAAAAAATGACTTTAAAAGTCGTAAAAAAAATAACATTTGCACTGAAGCCGTACATATTTTTACGACTTCAGTTAAAATTTTTTTTTTAAAAAATAACAAGTCGTAGCCGGTGTTATTACTTCTGAGTCAGAAGTCCTAACACCTGTTTCGACTTACCCCATTTTGAGCAATTTTTTAAAAATATATCCCCAATTGAAAAATTGAATATTTTTTATTTATCCCTAATTGATAAAAAAGTTCATAAGTAGACTCTTTTTCCTTTATTTTTACCTAATGTCAATAATATAAGATGTTCAATTTTATAATTATGTTGATAATTTTCTTTTTTATATATATAGATAGTGAATAAAAGGTAAATGTAATAATCTCCTATTCTTACCAATATCAATAATATAATGTTCAATCTTATTTTTAATATTTTGGTTTTATATCCGTTAGCGGTGAATTTGACCGTTAGAATATCAATACTATAATGTGCTTTGGCGGTTTTCTTTTATATATAGAGAGTGAGAGTTTTCTTTTATATCCATTAGCAGTGAATTTGGCGGTGCATTGACATTGGAGGAGGGACTTGAGAAACTGAAGGAGGCTCTCCAAATCTTGAATTCTCCTTCCCCTTCTTCCCCTACTGTCCTAAGACCTTCACTTTGTTTTGCTCCCAACCCCACTCCTCCTCGGTCTTTCCTCTCATTTATGTATCCAAGAACGACGCCGACTCTAAATCACTCTGTCAATTTGGATGATAATGTGAGTCACCAGAAAGAAAGGTTCTTTTTGGTTTTCCATACCTCAGGTAAAGGTTCAACAATCTTATTGCCATTACTTTAATAACTTTAAATACTAATTCTTTTGCCGCTCCCAGATTGAGTTAGATGAGCTGGAAAGTGTTTCCATTCTGTCAATGACCCTTGCATGGGATGAATTTTCCTTCTCTACTTTTCAAGAAGCCCATTATTCGCTTCAAGATTCTCTAGACCAGGTGCCTGACATGCCTTTTTGATATCTTTTCTGCTTTTGTTGTTTTATTTACCATCATTCCCTGCTTCTATCATTTTTCATGTAATTTGGAATATTTAAAGTTAAATGGTCAATTCTTTTTTGTATCAGTTTTTACACCTTTGTGAATGAAAAAAGGGAATCTTTCATTATGGTTTGGTTGGGCCTTTCTCTTTGTTTTCTATAATCTAGAGGATCCTTATCTTCTTGGGTTCTGAAAAAATAAAAACATGAACTCCCTCGTGTATTTATGCTTGATGTTATTTCCTACGGTGTGGGTTATGTGTCATGTCTGGTCTACGATTGACACATGTAAATCCAAATGCACTAGAGCTGCTCTCAAAAATCTCAATTTGGTAGAAGATAGATCTATTCCAAGGGTACAAACTCATTTCTTTCCTAAGAATATGTAAGTTTTACTTGCAACTAGTTGTTACTTCCCTGAATTCCTTGTCCAAAAGTCAATGATGAATGTAACCATGGTTTTCTTGAACTGAGAAGCATATTGGGTCAACATTTTGTCTGAGTTAGTGTGTAAAGCAAAAGAACTAGCGCAAGCATACAAGCTTCAAAATGTAGTTAAGACTGCAGACAACTTCTGTTCATGTTTGAAGCTTGATAGAAACACAGATGTTAGCTATAGTAATATGAGGAAGGCTGCTTCTTGGGAAGATTTGACTGACAACTATTTATTCTGTTCTAAAGCTGTAGATCCTCAGTACAAGGATTTAAGGCATTTTCAGTGGCATTGGGAAAAGGGGGAGCCTGTCATTGTCAGCAATGTGCTTGAATGTACATCTGGTTTAAGCTGGGAACCGCTTGTCATGTGGCGTGCATTACGTCATGTAACTAATACCAAGCATGGCCAACATTTGGCGGAGAAAACAATTGATTGCTTAGATTGGACTGAGGTTTGCTTAATTTCCCAATCTTTAACTTTATTGACCATGGAGAGCTTTTTACACAAATTTCATTCTTCACCTTCATTCTCATGAAGATTATGTTTAATTGTTTGATGTTGGTACTTATTTTAACTGGAACCACTGCAGTTATGGCATTTGGAGAATTATTTAATATTAGCAATTTTTATGTTGTTGAATTTCCTACATGTTTCCTGAATTCAGTAACTCCACCTTTTCTGGATTGAGACTTGAGAGTTATTTCAGTGCATTTAATATTGTCAGTTATTGAATTCCATAGAGTCATCAGAACAGAATGTCCTTGAAATATTTTGTGAAGTACTGAAAAATTACAATTTTTTGGTGGATGGTTCCACTTTAAGAAACAGTTTGTAGATGTTCTGCTATCTGGGTCATAAAGAGATACCGGCCTAAGGTGGAATGTTGGTAAACAAAACGCACATTAGGGTGATAATTAGAAATCATTTTTCTGAGTGTAGTTTTTATATCAGTCTCAAATTTTAAGCCCTTGTTTCATGCTTTATGCTGTCTCTCCATCATTCTCAAGAAATATGGCTAGTGTGATCAATTTATCCTGCTACCATCATCATCATATTCATCTTCTTAGTCCTAGGTTTTGCTCCTTATCTTATCATCTTAGAAAATTTTATCTCAATGTTTGGCTGTTTCTTGTCCCTGCCCCATTTTGCTGTTTTTGCTTTGCCTGCCCAGACCTTTCTTGTTGCCCTTGCATCCTTTGGTATGTTTGTCTAGTTCTTAGACTTGCAGCATCTAGCTGATGTTGGGTAAAATGTACTTTTTATTTTCTTTAGTTTGTTGAAAATGTTATTTTCGATTTGTACTCATTCTGTTTTTCTGTTTAGTAATCAGACTAGAGTAAATCATATCTGCTTTATTTTACTGATTTAGTAATTCTTTACTGGACTTGTTTATTCAGTTGCTGCTGATTTCTGCATTTCTCTTTTGAGGTATTGGTTAAATGCAGGGGGAAATTAATATCCACCAACTTTTTACTGGCTATACAAATGGTCGTAGGGATTGGCTTGCTTGGCCACAGATATTGAAATTAAAAGATTGGCCTCCTTCTAATTTATTTGAGGAACAATTGCCTCGTCATTGTGCTGAGTTCATATCTTCCTTACCCTTCAAGGAATATACTGATCCTCACAAAGGTTCTCTTAACCTTGCTGTGAAGTTGCCTAATGGTTCTCTAAAGCCAGACCTGGGGCCAAAAACATATATTGCTTATGGATTTCCTCAGGAGCTTGGACGTGGTGATTCAGTGACTAAGCTCCATTGTGATATGTCTGATGCAGTATGCTCTATTTGCTTATTTCTTTCCTGGGCTGTTATTTTCAAGGATTTCTTCTAAATTATTTGAACTTTTTAAATAGATTTCATATTGGATGGTGTATAGTTTGTAGGATGTATAAAGTGTTGTCTTTGATAAGCCATTGCATTTCTCTGTTCTGTTTCTTATGAGTAGTTTGTGGCTTCAATTCCATGTCAGTTTTTAAGTTCTGTGCATTGTCTTCAATTCATAAACTCTCATTTGATTCTATATTTGACGAGTTATTTCCCTGGTTGTTATAATGATTGATTGATAATTAGAAAAACTACTCTTGTTATGATAGTAGAATCATCACATTAGTATGGTTAAGGACTTGAAATGAATGATGCCTTTGGCTTAGAGAAGGCTTTAATTTGCGTATATATACTTATGTCAGTTGCATAGATTTTCCTGATCAAACATTGGTTAGTGTTTTGTATATTTTGCTGTATGTGGCCCTGAGTGCATGCTTATCAATGAAGGAATTGAAGCATTTTTTTTTTAATAATTTTGCTGTTTTAGGTAAATGCGTTGACTCATATTGCTGAAGTGAAACTGGATTCTGATCAACTTACTGTCATTGAGAAGTTGAAGCAAAAGCATCTCGAGCAAGAGAAAAGGGAGCTACTTGGTGATGATCAGGATGGAGAAACTAATGTTGACATGCTTAATATAATTCATCTTCTACAATAAATGCTTTGGACAGGCAAACTAGTGTTGAAGTCATGGAACAAGAAGGTGGATTATGTGATGGGAAAGAAGTTGATCAGTTTCATCAACCGTCTGGTAGTAATGAGGTTGCCATTGCTAATGAGGATGGTATTTCATATGGATCAGAGCTCATAGAGGTTGACAAAGTAAAAGTAAATCAAGGTGATTTGTTGTTTGGGGGGGATGCTTCAGATGGTGCTCTCTGGGATATTTTTTGGAGACAGGATGTCCCTAAGTTGCAGGAATATCTGAAGAAGAATTTCAGAGAGTTTAGGCATGTCCATTGCTGTCGTTTAAAGCAGGGTAAATTATTAAAATGATTCAGTTATCTGTCTGAGTACTCCTTATCAACCTGAGTCATTTATAACAAATATTTTCACCTTTAGGTTATATTTTTAAATTTTAATATTTGGAGCTTTGCACCCTTATAACATTGACATTCTCCCAGTCCCTTATTTTATTCTGATAAAAATTTCATTAAATATGCATGTCATAAAGGATTGGGTAAAGGATCAAGCTGCTAATAAATAGTTATTTAGAAAATAAAAAAAATGTTTCCGTGTTTATTTTATTATGTGGTAAGGAGCTTTTCATTAATATGACAATAGATGTCATGCAATTGCAACTGTGTTCGTTCTTTAAACAAAGTCTCGGAATAGCATTATTGTGCAATTACCAGTCCAAAATATTCATTAATTTTTCAAATAAATATGTTTTATAATTTGCAAAGTGAGAGAGTACAACTGGGAAATTGAGTGTATCCGACTAGACAGAGTTTCCCAGTTCTTACTGGTTCAGTGTTGGGTTGATTACATGGCACCGGGTTAGATGCATATCCGATTTGATATGTGACCCGAGCCGGTGCTATGCCCGGGTTCCGGTTTAACCGGTTGGCCTGGCTGGTCCAGTCTGAGTTTTATAACACTGCACACAAGATCCCTTTGGTCTTGAATCACAGACAGTACACTGCCCACTTACCTTGTACTGAAATTCAACATTTTATTAAAAGAACGAAGACAGCACGTTTGAACTCTATTCATGTTACATTAGGTAAAGTTTATGAATTGTTTATACTCTTTTTATTACAGCTCAAACAAAAAAACTAATTCAAATTCAATTTATAATTTTTTTTTTTTTGCAGGATGATTGACTTTTGGATGTATTGGTCTTTACGCCTTTATCTTATTCTGCAATGACTCTGTGAGAGAGGAAGAATAAAAGGGAATGGAAGTTTGGAAAATTTTAGACTAGAAGAAAGCCAACTTAGAGTTGAGCTTTTTAAGAACAAATTCTATCTCAAAATCAATTATAAGATGAACAAGATTTTTAAAATTTAAATAACCAAATGGTCTAGATCTAAAAATAAGCTCTATTTCACCTAGATATCTAGCTTTGATGGTTGCCACCTTAGATTTTGGGAAATTTAATTCATGTACCATAGAAAAAAGAAGAAAATTATTCATTTGCCAGGTTATTTCTAGTTGTTATGTTTATCTGTTGTATTTGTCTGAAGTTTGTCCTTGTTATGTTTGTCTCTTGTATTATCAGTTGGATCATGCCAATGAATTATCAAACTCCCTGAAAGAAAGTGCCAATATTAACACTGTTTGGGCATCGCTTATTGTTGAAGAATGCACAAGACTTGGTTTGATGGTGAGATGATCTGATAAATATTACATATGCACCAATATTAATGCATGATTCTGATTTATTCTTTTGTTTAGTATTTGTGTATTGCTCCTGGATCTAGACCTTCCCCTGTTGCTGTTGCTGTTGCAAGTCACAAATTAATCACATGTATTTCATGCTTCGATGAGCGTTCACTTGCATATCATGCTGTTGGATATGGAAGAGGATCTCACATTCCAGCAGTAGCCATTACATCATCAGGCACTGCAGTTTCCAACCTTCTTCCTGCTGTATCTTTCATTAATATTGCTTGTTTTACATGGATGTCCTTATTTTCATGAATTTATTTTAGGGTAAAATACATTTTTGGTTCCCCTATAATGCTCAATCTGCAATTTTGGTCTCCTAGATACTTTTATTTTTCACTCAATGTTTGACCATGGATAATCAATTAACGGTCAACTAACAGAAGAACCAAAATCGCTGATTTTGAAAAATTGGGGGACTGAATGTCTTGATTTGGAAATAGGGGGACCAAAATTGCGGATTGAGCATTATAGGGGACCAATAGTGTATTTTAGCCTTTATTTTATTTTGAATGTGTGATGATTTATTAATTTCTTTCCTGTGACTTGGTTTGTTGTCATTCTGAATGTTGTTGCTAATACATGCATTGTTGGAGTTCAATTGGTTGCTTTGCTGGCTCTTTTTTTGCACTTAGTTTTTATTTTTATTTCCATCAACTTGATTTGTAGTTTTCTCTTTGAGTTTAATTCCCCTCAAGGTTTGAATTGTATTTGCTTTTAGAGTTTAATTCAAATTCACTAACTATGACAAAAATCTGATCATAAATTATCAATTATGATAAGAGTATTGATTTTTATAATAATTATTTAAAAATCGTATCTAAAATAATTTTTTAGAATAAATAATACATAGTAAATAATTTATGCACTGAAATTTTATAAAAACTTTTTACACTTTTATTTAATTATAAATTATCATATATATTAAGTCTGTTAACTTTTATAATAATTAATTTAATAATTTTTTATATGTCATCATTTCTAGTTAGTTGATTGAAAGTGTAAAAAACTTTTACACTATTATTTAATCACAAACTGTCATATGTGTGATAAATTTATTGATATTCATGATAATTATTATTAAAGTTATATGATAAATATTTCTAGTTGATTGATAATATAATATTCTTGCACAAACAATGCACATGCCTATTAATTAACTCAATATTAAATTAATTTACAATTTTTTTTTTACATTTGACAGTATATCAAAATAAAACTTATGCTTTTATACAAAAACATGAGATCCTTAATGCACGTTGGTTTTATATTTTGTTATATTGTGTTCATGTATTTTTTTATTTTTTTTATACAGTGTTCTTGTATTCAATATACTTAAAAATGAAACACTTTCATGCATTCAAGTATACCAAACAAAATTCCAACACTATATTTTGGAGAAATATGGTTTCAATGTGTATTCTTTTTCAAATTTGTAAGAAGAATTTATTACTGTTTATGGTTAATATGGGCTGATATATATTTTTCCTGTAGGGACTGCAACCTAATCTACTAACTACTACTGAACTCTAATGCAGGTCAAGTCTGATCTGGCTAAAAATATCCAATCATTAGAACCAAACTCTAAATGTTATGTCTTGTAATGAGTGATTCTCTTACACTCTGAAGTATAACAATTTTACCTTATAAGGGTTCAATTCAATCAAAGTAAAATGGAAAGCGTTTCCTTATTTATCAAATATGTTTATGTTTTGTAATGTTCTTCTACTAATATGTGGCGAGCTTAATCCAAAGTGATCTTTCTTTTGGAACTATCCAGTTGAATAGCAGCATATTTTCAGCCTTGAACTTTATATTTTATTTGTGACTGTTCTTCTTTAAGAGTGGTTTATGAATGTGGTATTGATATTTGATGCACGATAACTGGCCTTCTGTCAGGTAAAGGTTCAACTTCTTATTGCCATTACTTTAATAACATTAAATACTAATTCTTTAGCCGCTCCCAGATTGAGTTAGATGAGCTGGAAAGTGTTTCCATTCTGTCCATGACCCTTGCATGGGATGAATTTTCCTTCTCTACTTTTCAAGAAGCCCATTATTCGCTTCAAGATTCTCTAGACCAGGTGCCTGACATGCCTTTTTGATATCTTTTCTGTTTTGTTGTTTTATTTACCATCATTCCCTGCTTCTATCATTTTTCATGTAATTTGGAATATTTAAAGTTAAATGGTCAATTCTTTTTTGTATCAGTTTTTACACCTTTGTGAATGAAAAAAGGGAATCTTTCATTATGGTTTGGTTGGGCCTTTCTCTTTGTTTCCTATAATCTAGAGGATCCTTATCTTCTTCTTGGGTTCTGAAAAAATAAAAACATCTACTCCCTCCTGTATTTATGCTTGATGTTATTTCCTACGGTGTGGGTTATGTGTCATGTCTGGTCTACGATTGACACATGGAAATCCAAATGCACTAGAGCTGCCCTCAAAAAACTCAATTTGGTAGAAGATAGATCTATTCCAAGGGTACAAGCTCATTTCTTTCCTAAGAATATGTAAGTTTTACTTGCAACTAGTTGTTACTTCCCTGAATGCCAATATTTGTTTGACATGTTTCTTTAGTTGATATTTGTCTTTTGCATTTTCTTTTCCTTGGGTCTGGTTAAATGTTAATGCTCAAAAGGCTATTTTCGTTATTGTTGTATTTTTTTGTATTATATGCTAATATTTTAAGATTTAAATACAATGCAGTGCAAACTATATTTGGGCCAAGCCCATATACTTTCAATAGTCTAATTCTAACTCAATCCATAATAGCTCTTTAACATTGTTCCCAAATCCCAAGTTTGAGCTTAAATATTAATCATGCCTAGCTTGTTACAAATGAAATAACAGTGTTTTCCGGTCACAACCTTTGGCTAACAATTTATGGGTAAGCTTGTCTCCCTAAGGCAGGACCATCAACCATCTAGCAATTCTTCATTCCAGGTCAGCTTCCTTTCACCCTTTCTTACTTATACATAGTCTTATGGTGTACCCCTGGCCATCTTTGATTTTCCTTTTATCTGCACCCCTGGCTTCTGTATTTGGACCTCTGGTTTGTGTTCTCTGTTAACTGCCCCTTGTTCCTCAGCTTTTGTATCAGTATTCCGTATGGTGGTATAAAAATTAGAACAAAGGGAGCATAATGTTGTTTGTTCTTATTATGTTGTAGTTTTGAATTGTATAATGGTTTTTTTTAAGAGTGTCTATTATGCTAATGAAAAAGGATACGTTCACTGCACATTCAAAATTCATTTATGTTAATCACTAAATATGCATTATAATATTCATAATTAAATTCCTATGCTGCCATATAGTGCTCATCCAAAGTGATGGATGATGCTTTATTTCTAGCTTGGTCTTGGTTAAAAGCTAGAGAGAAAGATTTCAACACTCTTTTTAACCACTGGTCTACCAATCTTTCAGAGTCTTTTGGTTAAGTTGGGTTGGGTTTCCTGTATCTTCTGTGGTGGGGTCTTGGTTGGGTTCTTCTCTTTTTTGGAGGGCGGCACCATAGGTGTCTTGTATTTGTTCATCTTTCATCCGTACCTCTGGTACTGATATGTTTATATTAATACTATATATTTTCTGCCTTCCAAAAAAAAAAATTCATAATTAAATTGTGCCTTCCTCAATGTGGGAAAGAGGAAGGGAAAATTAATCACAATGTGGGAGGATGAAGTGGGGCCAGAATATGTAATGGTAATGGTTAGCAGACAAGTTATTTAGGAGAGACAAGATTCAACAAAGGCTGGAAAAGAGGAAGGGAAAATTAATCACAATGTGGGAGGATGAATTTGTGCGATGTAGCCAGTTTCCTTCTTTGATCCTTAAGGACAAGGCTGTAGCTCCAAGAAAGGGCCATGTTAGGACACATGGTTCAGTCATGGAGTAGACAACATAAGAGTTGGTCAGGAAAAAGACAGATCAGGAAGCTGGTTAGCAGGAGTTAGTGAGTAATGATGAGTTGGAACTAGTTAGTTAGACTTGGGCATTGTTGAGAGCAGGCCAGCCAGTTATTTAATTTTAACTTGCTAATCACATTTCTAGTATGCATGCTAAAGTGAACATAAGTATCATCACAAGTATGTTCAGCTTAGCAATAACATAAATATTGAAAAATTACAATGTTTTGTTACATTTATGTGGTGCCACTGCCTAGCTACTTGCTAAGAAACTTCTGTGTTTTAACCAACATGTTATTTTGCAGAAAAGTTGGCATCTAATTTTTTAGCCATTGAAATGCCTTCCCTGGCTTGCTGTGGAAAATGTCTTAATTTATGGTTTAAGAAGGATCTGATTAATATCTGACTAGTTGCACATTTTACATACCTTGTTTTCTATGGTATTTTAGAGTCTAAAGAAGGTCAACTTGGTTGCTGCTCTGGTTCGTGGTACCTGCTTTTTAAAGATGCATCGATGCAGTTGGAATTGACAATAAAACGAGCAGCAAAAACTGTATATCAGGTAGTAACACTAGGTATTTTCATTGTCACCTCATTGGACAAGCTTGCAAAATCTATAATTTTAATTGCTTTCAAAGTTCCTCTGTGAATGCATCAGGTTTTGGTAAAACAAAATAATTTAACTCATTCTTTGCCCCCTCCCCTAGCTCTTTTACTTTTTGTCATTGATCTCAAGGACCAGGTTTTCAATGAGGTTATATAAATTTTTACATGGGACAATGTCATGACAATGAGTAAGAAGGAATTGCAAATTCATTTCCTTATTATATTTAATTTTCTAATTTCATGATTTTTTCCTACTTATAACACCAATATCAAATTCTGTGGGATTCTTGCTCTTCCATGCTTTATGGTGGTATTTAACATAACCATTTTTTGATAATTTAGTATTTTTCTGTACGATTTTATGGTGACAATAACATTTTTTGTTTCATGATTGACATTAATCAAATCTTTTGGCTGTGTGCAGGGAATGCATTACATTTATGTCATGATTACATTCAGGAATCATTATGGGATTCTTTAGCGATGACAGATTCCAATATGTCACATCACAACTTTTTATCATAGATATCCTTGTTTTATAGATAATGACTTCACAAATTATATTGTCTTAGCTGACTATTGCCTTTATTTCCTATTACATTTAATTCTGAAGCTAAAGAGTAGCAAGGATTTTCACGTGGCTCCTTTACTATTTAATTTACTAATTTGTTAAATATTTCAACCTGCAGACCAAAACTCACGTTTGGTTTGATTACTAATTATTGTCCTAGAGGAGAATATTCCTGCTTCTTGATCGGCAACCAACTAAGGTTCTCAAGGAAGATGCCGTGAGGTATATCATCCTACCATTGACAGATCCAGAATTTCTCTTTGATGTTAGAAAAAAATAGTCTAATATTTTATCAGAAGAAAAATAATATAAACTTCATTAAAAGGATATGAGGAAATTGAAACAATAAAATTAAAGGATAAAAGATAACATTAGTACTAATTTATTTTCTCTTTCATCTTTTATAATTTTATAATTATCTTATGGTGTAGACATCTATTTTTTTATGGGGAGAAAAAAATAGTTTAGTATTTTCAAGTATATAATTTTTGCATGTTCAAATTCTTAAGGTTATCTACTCAATAGTAATAAATGTGCAGTGACTTTAAATAGTTTAGAAAACTTAATGACCTTTGGTTCAAATCCTATTTGTGTTGTTTTTCTCTATTTTTATATTCACATGTTAACAAACAACAAAAAGTAGCTTAAACCACAAAAAAAGTAATGTACTGGGCTATGTGAGAAAGCAATAAACAAACATTGGACAGCGTGTGAGAACAGTAGACAGGAGTAGGACTATGTGAAAGTAGATATAATAGACAGACCAAAGTATATTGGAAAGTGAGAGAGTACAACTGGGAAATTGAGTGTATCCGACTAGACGAGTTTCCATAGGTCTGTGTGAATGACCACTGGTAGTGTAACGCGCTGTTCTTCGTTATGTCCATCATCGAGACCGCTACTGCACCGCGTGGGTCTTCACTGTTGGCTGCTCCGTTGACCACTCTCCACTTCTTTCTCCACACGTGGGTTCTTTCCGCCGTGACCACTCACCAACTTCTTCTCCACCACTTGGTCTCTCCACTTCTCATCATCCTGGTTGGTCTCACTCCCCCTCGAATGACTCGCCACCCATTCTACAATGTTTCCCCCCTATAGTCTCCTCTGCTTTACTTTTCTGCCAAGCCGTTGTTGTCTGCTGGATAATACTATTACCCATTGGTTTTTGCGAATGACCACTGGGTAGTATAGCGCTCTGTTCGTCGTGCTGTCCATCATTGAGACTACTCATGCACCGCCGTGGGTAGTCGTTGTTTCGCTGCTCCGCTGTGACCCACTCTCCACTTTCTTTCTCCACCGCGTGGATTCTTTCCGCCGTGACCCACTCACCAACTTATTTAACTGTTTGTGGATTTATGATTTAACTATTGAATTTGTTGTTTGTTTTGGGTTAGGGGTTTCAAGGTTTTCATGTTTTGTTGAGGTGCAGGTGAATTGATGATGTGGTGGTGAGAATGATGTATGGGGAGTAGAACTACCAGGAGGATTGTTGTTGTTGAAGATGACAAGGGAGCTGAAAGAGGAATGCCGAGCTTCAATTCTGAGTTACCCAATTCCAATTCATGTTAAATTTTGTCTTTGCAATAGTTCCTTGATAGGGTTTGCATATGTGGAGAAATCTTGTTCATTTGTTCAATCATTTTCTTTACTTTCTGCTGAATTTTCGTTGTGAATGCTTTGTTTTACTTATTAATTGCTCACTCGTGTGGTACATAAGATGTTTGTTGTGGTTTTACATTGAGATGTTTTTATTAGCCCTTTAATGATGTTGGATGATACTTAGAATATTTATAACATTTTGATATTTGTGGTTGCTTGGTTTTCTTTATATTTGAATAAGGAATAAAATACTAAAAGGGTGATACTTAGAATTTTTTATTTTTTTATTTTTTTGGGTCAACAAAAAAAAATATATATATATATATATATATATATGTATGTATGGTTAGAGGTACCGTGATTACAATAAAATTCAGATAAATGGTTCCCAAGCCAAACTAGACAGTTGACAGCAGTCTTGTTGGGAACCAAACTAGACAGCTTGGTTATACAACTATCAAACACTATGACTGCTACCCTTGTCTAAAAACAAAAGTCTCTGTAAGGTTAGATGACCACTGATTGTAATGAGATATAAAATCTTTCTCATAGTTTTTGAGCCACGTCCAAAGTAAAAATAGGGAGTCCTCCATCAGTTTGTTTCCGTTGAAAGTCCCACTTGATAATATAATCTTGTTCCTCAACTGCCATACAGACCATGTAAGAGCCACCCACCAAGACCTCCATCTAGAATATTTGACAAATTAGACTTTAGGGTTACTTTGCTAGTTATGATTTAGGGGTATTTCAAAGACAAGGGTTTAGGATTACTTGACTAATTGAGTTTTAATGAGTATTTGACAAATTAGGGTTCAGGGTTTCTTTACAAATAAGCTTTTTGTGGTATTTGACCAATTATGGTTTATTGTACTTGACTTATTAGGGTTTAGTGTTACTTGACCAATTAGGGTTTAGGGTTATTTGAAAAGATAAGGTTGTTTGACTAATTGGGTTTAGGGGTATTTGACAAATAAGGGTTTAGGGTTACTTGACGAATTCGGATTTAGGGGTATTTGACTAATGAGGGTTTATGTGTAGTTGAGTAATTAGGGTTTAGTGTTACTTGGCCAATTAGAGTTTAGGAGTATTTGACAAATTAGGGTTACTTGACTAATTAGGGTTTATGGGTATTTGAAAATTAAGGTTTAGGGTTACTTGACAATTTGGGGTTTAGGTGTATGTGACTAATTAAGATTTATATGTACTTGACTAATTAAGGTTTAGTGGTACTTGACTAATTAGGGTGTAGGGTTATTTGACAAATTAGAATATTGTGTTACTTGACCAATTAGGGTTTAGGGTTATTAGACAATTTAGGGTTATTTGATTTATTAGGGTTTAGGAGTATTTGAAAATTTAGGATTCACAGGTTACTTGACAAATTGGGGTTTATGGGTACTTTACTAATTAGGGTTTAGTGTTACTTGACTGCTTAGGGTTTAGGGTTATTTTACAAATGAGGGATACAATTACTTGACTAATTAGGGTTTATCTATATTTGATAGATCATGGTTTAGGTTTACTTTACTAATTGGGGTTTAAGGGTGTTTGATAAATTAGGGTTTAGGGGTATTTGAGTAATTATGGTTTATGTGTATTTGACTAATTAGGGTTTAGTGTTACTTGACCAATTAGGGTTTAGGGTTACTTTGCTAGTTATGGTTTAGGGGTATTTGAAAGATAAGGGTTTAGGATTACTTGACTGATTGGGGTTTAATGGCTATTTGACAAATTAGGTTTTAGGGTTTCTTTACAAATAAGCTTTAGAGGTATTTGACTAATTAGGGTTTATTGTACTCGACTTATTAGGGTTTAGTGTTACTTGACCATTTAGGGTTTAGGGTTATTTGAAAAAATAGGGCTGCTTGACTAATTGGGTTTAGGGATATTTGACAAATAAGGGTTTAGGGTTACTTGACAAATTCGGGTTTAGTGGTATTTGACTAATGAGGGTTTATAGGTAGTTGAGTAATTAGGGTTTAGTGTTACTTGGTCAATTAGGGTTTAGGGGTATTTGACAAATTAGGGTTACTTGACTAATTAGGGTTTATGGGTATTTGAGGAGCAAATGACTTTTATCTTGTTAGTGGCCTCCACAAAATTGCAGGAATGAGGAGAAAATGAGTTTGTTGCAGTACCAAATACATTAAATACTTCTTCCTCATCACCTAGCCACCAAGTCAATTTCCCTTCCTTGACATCAATCAATGTTCCTCTTGTGTTGAGGAAGAGTTGTCCCAAAATAATTGGTGTGACTTCATTCTCCTTTATATCCAGAATCATAAAGTCCACAGGGAAAATGAATTTTCTGACCTTGATCAGTAAGTCTTCCACTATCCCTTGTGGGAAGCAGAGAGTCCTATTTGCAAGCGAAGAGTCCTATTATCATTATTCTTGTTGTTGTTGTTGTTGTTGTTGTTGTATTATGAAAGAAAACTGAACAACATTGAAAAACAGTAATTTTGTACCCATCGTCATCATTTATTTGCCAAGTAAAATCGAGTAATACCCAGAAAAATATCTTGGAATGAGTAAAGATACCAAGTACTAATCCAAATCCAAATAGTCAAATACATAGAGTTTAGTTCAAATGCAAACAAATTGATCAAAAAAGTAAAGCTGATAATATCAGTCACATATCAAGATGATCAGAAAAACCTGAAAGATGGAGCTAGCCTCATTATTTGAAAACATTGAAATTACCCATTTGTTTCCTATAGTTGTAATAAATTTTCCTTTTAGTTCGTATAGTTTAAAACATCTCATTTTGGTCCCTATAGTTGCAATTCTTTACCTTTTTGGTCCTCACTATCAAGTATCCATTTACATAGTTTGAAACGAATGTGGCATGGCTCATTTAATCCACCTTCATCTCAAAGGTGTTAGGTGACTTTAGACAGCAAGGAGAAAAAGGTGATTGCAAATATAGGGCATAGAATCATGGATTCAGTTTCTCATTTATTTTTTTGGCTAGCGCTTGTAGTCTACATGGGTGGAGTTTGAGAAAGACACATTGATTCATTTTCTCTCTCTTCTTGTTGACTCATAACCTCAACTACTCAGATCCGCCTTCTTTGGTTCAAATCATGAACTATAAGATTAGATATAATCTAGCCCAATGACTTTCCTAGAGACATGAGCCTAGCTACATTGCTTTCCCAGATTAATCAGTCTAGCCTCACAATGTTAGGAACAAAATTGAAATGATGAAGAAAAGAAAGAATTTTACAAAATATAAGAAAAGAACAGAAAATAGAAGAGAATATTTCATATCCTTTTTCCCCTATTTATATCTAATAAAACCCTCTAATTAACTAACTCATTAATAGTCCAAATATCCTTCTTATTGTATCCTAAATCCTAACACACAACTTTACCACAAGTATCACTAAACCCTAAATCCTAAACCCTAAACCCCAATCCCTAAACCCCAACCCTAAACACACAACTTTAATCCATGCATTGAAGGCTTCAAATATTTCAAGTCACTTGTGCAATTAGATGGGACATTTTTAATTGGCAAATACCATGGTACTTTGTTAACTCCCATTGGACAAGATTGTAGTAGGAACAATTTTTCACTTGCTTTTGCAATTGTTGAGAGCGAGACTAGAGAAGCTTGGATGTGGTTCTTGCATTATTTGCGAAGATATGTTACTCCGCAACCAAATTTATGTATTATATTAGACAGGGGAACCATTTTGCTAGCAGCTTTACAATCCGAACGCGTTGGTTGGAATGAACCAGATGTTTCGTCTGTGTATTGCATTCGCCACATTGCATCAAATTTCAACAAACAGTTTAAAAATGTTGACTTAAAAAAGCAAGTAATCAATATGGGTATGTTTCTTCCTATTTCATGCATCATATTCTTGCTTTATTACATGTTCACTAAATTTATTACTCATTTTTCTATCTTTTCGCACATGATATGAGATGAGGAAACCACGATTTGAGGCTAAGTTGCTTGCTATGCGAGCAAAGTTTTCACAAGCAGCAGATTGGTGGGATCAAATTCCTAAGAGTAAATGGACTCAGGCATACGATAAAGGAAAACAGTATGAACATATGACTACCAACCTTGCTAAATGTATGAATTCTGTTTTGAAAGGAGCCCGAGCATTACCTATTACTGCCTTAGTCAATGAAACATTTAATAAAATAAATGATTCATTTGTTACTAACGGCATCAAAATCATGAATATGATAAAGGCAGGGCATAGGTACTCCAAAGACGTATATGTCATGATGCAAGAAAATCAACACATTGCTACCTCGCATTATGTTCGCATGTATGTTCGAGAAACAGGGGAGTTTGAGGTTCAAGAAATTTCAAATACACGACTTGATCGACGAGCAATGGCATGCACTGTCAAATTGAATGAATGGTCGTGTGATTGTGGACAATTTCAAGCACTTTGACTACCTTGCTTGCATGCAATTGCAGCGTGTGTTTTTTGCTATTTAAATTATGATGACTTTGTTGACCCTGTATACAAGTTGGAAAACATTTTTAAAGTTTATCAACATCATTTTCATTCCCTTGGAAGTGAAGACACATGGCCACAATATTTAGGTTCGTATTTTATGTTTGATCCTTCGAAACGACGATTGACATCAGGTAAGCCGACCACTACTCGAATACATGATGAGATGGATGAACCAATTTCAAATAGGCCTAAGAAATGCTCATTATGTAGAAGTGAAGGACATAATCGGACTAACTGTCCATACAAACAAGTACATGACTAAAATAACTTGTAATTTTTATGTTTTTCTTTCATTTGTATTGTGCGTTTTATATTAATATATTAATTATGTTATTTTTAATTTTTATTGATAGATTATTTAAACTTTAAATAAGAAACATTTAAAGTAAATTATATTCAATATATATATAAAACATGTTTTAAATAATAAAACATTAAAATAAAATAATAACATATCAAATAAAATCACAAAAAATATACTAATAAAATCAACTTAATATTATTTATTATATATTTAAATATATATTTTAATTTTTTTGTTTAAAATAAAAATAAAATCGTAAAAAATATTAAATTTAAAAGAAAAAACATATTTACGAAAAGAAAAAAATAGGTTAACATAACAAAAATATGTCTACAAATAATAAAAAAGCATTTAAAAAATTTAGCAACTTAAAGCAAGTTGGTCCGTGCTATCATAAATCATTTTTACAACATAAGTTAAATTTGACTACTTTATTTCTTGCAAGATTCCATGCTATCATAAATCATTTCACCATAAATGACCGTATAAGCATGTTTCATGACTACTTTATTCTATTCATGCATGTGCAACCTTCACGGGTGTAAATTATTGGAGCCTATGAAGCTTGTTTTCAGCATTATTGTTCTAAAGTTATTCCCTTGACTGTTGTTTTCTGTTATTTCAGTGTTGTAACGTGAGTGAACAATGCACTGCATTAACGTGAGTGAACAATACACTACTGTTCTAAAGCTTGTTTTTCTTTGCTGCATGAACAATACACTGCGCATGCTATTTTCAAGGACCTGTTTTCTGCTTTTTCTTGTTTTCTTTGCTGCACAAGTGAACTAATGGCAAGTTGTTTTCTGGTTTTGCTTTGTTGTTTATTTTCTGCTTTTTACTTTGCAGTATCACTTCACTATTAATTCACGAGACAATTGCTAAATTGTTGAAGTCATAGAATACCACACGACTTCACTATTCATGCAATCGGTGATTTCTTAAAATTAATTAGTTTGCATGCTGAAAATAATTAATTAGTTTTGCATTTTTAATATCACTTAGTTATTATTAATTTATGGTTTAGTGTTAAATGAATTTTGATAAATTATTATTTTGTGTTTTAGAATAATAGTGTTTAGTAATTATTAATTTACGGTTTAGGAAGATAAATTATTATACATGATAAATTAATTTTCTTAAATTATTATTTTATGTTTTAGAATAATAGTGTTTAGTTATTATTAATTTACAGTTTAGTTAGATAAATTATTATACATGATAAATTAATTTTTTTAAAATTATTATTTTATGTTTTAGAATATTAGTGTTTAGTTGTAGCATGAACTGTTCAACAAATACTGTTCACTCCCGTGAAATTTATAAAAGGAGGATTCATTCTCACCTCGGTGCATATGTTGCATCCAAATAATTAATTGGCTCTCTGATTTTGACGTGTTTCTTAGAGTTGTCATAATTTTTTGTGTTACACACACGAAAAAAATATTTAAAAAGGTTTTTTTTTTCCGTTACATAGAATCCAATAATTTCTTACTAATCAATAATTCTTTTACAGATGACTACTACTGAAGAACCCATAATAAGAGATAATGTTAACAACTTCAGCGATGACGAGCAACAACATGATTTTGATGAACATGGTGAACCAAACAATTATGCGTTTTATTTGTATTGTGTGTTTTATATTAATGTATTAATTATGTTATTTTTTATTTTTATTGATAGACTATTTAAACTTTAAATAAAAAAATTTAAAGTAAATTATATTAAAAATATATATAACATGTTTTAAATAATAAAACATTAAAATAAAATAATAACATATCAAATAAAATCACAAAAAATATACTAATAAAATCAACTTAATATTATTTATTATATATTTAAATATATTTTTTTAACTTTTTTTATTTAAAATAAAAATAAAACCGTAAAAAATATTAAATTTAAAAGAAAAAACAGATTTAGGAAAATAAAAAAATAGGTTAACATAAAAAAACATGTCTACAAATATTAAAAAAGCATTTAAAAAATTTAACAAAAAGAAAAAAAAATAGTTTTACGAATTTTTAAAGTTGTAAAACAAAATATGACTTCTGTTTTAAAAAAAATGACTATAAAGTCGTAAAAAAAAAAATATTTGCACTGAAGTCGTACATATTTTTACGACTTCAGTTAAAAAAAATTAAAAATAACAGGTGTTGTTACTTCTGAGTTAGAAGTCCCAACACCTATTTCGACTTATCCCATTTTGGATAATTTTTTAAAATATATCCCCGATTGAAAAATTGAATATTTTTTTTACCCCTAATTGATAAAAAAGCTCATAAGTATACTCTTTTTCCTTTATTTTTATCCAATGTCAATAATATAAGATTTTAATTTTATAATTATGTTGATATTTTTCTTTTATATATATATATATAGATAATGAATAAAAGGTAAATGTAATAATCTCCTATTCTTACCAATATCAATAATATAATGTTCAATCTTATAATTATGTTGGCCATTTTTTTATATAGAGAGAGTGAGAGTTTGGTTTTATATCCGTTAGCGGTGAATTTGGCTGTTAGAATATCAGTAATATAATGTCCTTTGGCGGTTTTCTTTTATATATAGAGAGTGAGAGTTTGGTTTTATATCCGTTAGCGGTGAATTTGGCGGTGTCGGCGTTGGGAGCGTGGAGGGTGTGCAATGGAGCAATGTTTTTGCTTGAGGGAGGGGGTAATGGTTTGGGAATGGAAAGTGGGAGAGTGTGCAGTCGGAGTCGGAGTGAGGTTAGTGGAGTCAGAGTCGGAGTGAGGCTGGATGGACCTGTGCCCCTAAAAGACATTGGAGGACTCTGTCCGCGGCGTCGTTCTTCCCCTACTGTCCTAAGACCTTCACTTTGTTTTGCTCCCAACCCCACTCCTCCTCGGTCTTTCCTCTCATTTATGTTTCCAAGAACGACGCCGACTCTAAATCACTCTATGTCAATTTGGATGATAATGTGAGTCACCAGAAAGAAAGGTTCTTTTTGGTTTTCCATACCTCAGGTAAAGGTTCAACAATCTTATTGCCATTACTTTAATAACTTTAAATACTAATTCTTTAGTCGCTCCCAGATTGAGTTAGATGAGCTGGAAAGTGTTTCCATTCTGTCAATGACCCTTGCATGGGATGAATTTTCCTTCTCTACTTTTCAAGAAGCCCATCTCGCTTCAAGATTCTCTAGACCAGGTGTCTGACATGTCTTTTTGATATCTTTTCTGCTTTTGTTGTTTTATTTACCATCATTCCCTGCTTCTATCATTTTTCATGTAATTTGGAATATTTATAGTTAAATGGTCAATTCTTTTTTTATCAGTTTTTACACCTTTGTGAATGAAAAAGGGGAATCTTTCATTATGGTTTGGTTGGGTCTTTCTCTTTGTTTCCTATAATCTAGAGGATCCTTATCTTCTTCTTGGGTTCTGAAAAAATAGAAACATCTACTCCCTCCTGTATTTATGCTTGATGTTATTTCCTATGGTGTGGGTTATGTGTCATGTCTGGTCTACGATTGACACATGGAAATCCAAATGCACTAGAGCTGCCCTCAAAAAACTCAATTTGGTAGAAGATAGATCTATTCCAAGGGTACAAGCTCATTTCTTTCCTAAGAATATGTAAGTTTTACTTGCAACTAGTTGTTACTTCCCTGAATGCCAATATTTGTTTGACATGTTTCTTTA
Source organism: Glycine soja (assembly GCF_004193775.1). Lineage (NCBI taxonomy): Eukaryota > Viridiplantae > Streptophyta > Magnoliopsida > Fabales > Fabaceae > Glycine > Glycine soja. Next base: position 48,066,740 of record NC_041009.1, on the reverse strand, counting down.
GTTGATATTTGTCTTTTGCATTTTCTTTTCCTTGGGTCTGGTTAAATGTTAATGCTCAAAAGGTTATTTTCGTTATTGTTGTATTTTTTTTGTATTATATGCTAATATTTTAAGATTTAAATACAATGCAGTGCAAACTATATTTGGGCCAAGCCCATATACTTTCAATAGTCTAATTCTAACTCAATCCATAATAACTCTTTAACATTGTTCCCAAATCCCAAGTTTGAGCATAAATATTAATCATGCCTAGCTTGTTACAAATGAAATAACAGTGTTTCCGGTCACAACCTTTGTGAACAGATCTGTTAGTTGGTCACTTGCCCTTATGTGGGAGGTTGATATAAGATTTTGTTGAACCTTCTCTCTGATAAAATGACAATTTATATGCTTATTCCTCTCATGAAAAACTGTTGTTGAAAGACAGAAAAACAAATACAACAGACGTTGGAACTGTGTCTTAACTACACAACAAAGTCTGCTTTATACAGTATGATTGCAATAAATATAATTATAGGAGATTTTATTCTTATATTCATGATTTGATATGACTATAAATCACATTCTAATCAAACATGCCTATAATTACAAAGATCCTAATTAAATAAGGGAACAAATCATAAAAAAATATAAAAAGAAGAATGATTCTTAAGAGATCATCTAGGATATTCTAAAAATAGGGGGACTGAATGTCTTGATTTGAAAGAGGAATAACTTATTCAAGTTTGTTAAGATACAAATAATATTTTTGATCTCTTTAGGTGACTAACAAAATGTGCAGGTTGTGGAGGCAAGTCAAGATTTTGTGCCACTTATTTTGAGGCAAGTCAAAATGTGCAGTGGCTTTTAATATTTTAGAAAACTTAATGACCTTGGTTCAAATCCTATTTTGTGTTGTTTTTTTCTATTTTTATGTTCACAAACAACACAAAGTAGCGTAAACAACAAAAAAGTAATGTACTGGGCTGTGTGAGAAAGCAATAAACACTACTAAAATAATAGTATTCTACGATGCGCATTCAACAACAGTGATTCCAAAAATGATATTGTTTTAGAGGCAGTGGCATTATAGTAAATAAGAGATTTATTTCAACTACGTTTTTGTTGAAAACAACGTCATCTGCGCGTTACAAAAACGGGTTTAGTGGACACCGTTGTTGAACTGCATTATCCAAAGACGGGTTTTATAAACACCGTCTTTGAATCTGAAGTAAATTTTCATCTTTTTCCCTAGCATACTTGCACTCTACCCTAGCCCACATTACCTCACTTATTTTGCACCCTTAAGCTTGTCTCTCTAAGTTGGTTGCAGTCGTGAAGCACACCAGCACTGTCGTGGTTGTCGTCGACGATTATACAGGCCAGATCGTCGACGATTATACACTTCTAGTTTTGAATATATATATACCCTAGGGTATTATTGTATACTACTGATGCTGTGTATTTGATACAGAAAATCGAAAAGAAAAATTGGATTTGAGGCCAACACCTCTAGACAAGGTAAGAGTGGAAGGTAAGCTTAAGTTTTAATATCTCCATTGTGCCTTACAATTGCTTAATTTATACTAATTCCTTGGTAACATAGTTTGACATTTTGTGCAAAGGTATATCTAAGGAGTTATTGACTAACAATTTATGGGTAAGCTTGTCTCCCTAAGGCAGGACCATCAACCATCTAGCAATTCTTCATTCCAGGTCAGCTTCCTTTCTCCCTTTCTTTCTTATACGTAGTCTTATGGTGTACCCCTGGCCATCTTTGATTTTCCTTTTATCTGCATCCCTAGCTTCTGTATTTGGACCTCTGGTTTGTGTTCTCTATTAACTGCCCCTTGTTCCTCAGCTTTTGTATCAGTATTTCGTATGGTGGTATAAAAATTAGAACAAAGGGAGCATAATGTTGTCTGTGCTTATTATGTTGTAGTTTTGAATTGTATAATGGTTTTTTTAAGAGTGTCTATTATGCTAATGAAAAAGGATACGCTCACTGCACATTCAAAATTCATTTATGTTAATCACTAAATATGCATTATAATATTCATAATTAAATTCCTATACTGCCATATAGTGCTCATCCAAAGTGATGGATGATGCTTTATTTCTTGCTTGGTCTTGGTTAAAAGCTAGAGAGAAAGATTTCATCACTCTTTTTAACCACTGGTCTACCAATCTTTCGGAGTCTTTTGGTTAAGTTGGGTTGGGTTTCCTGTATCTTCTGTGGTGGGGTCTTGGTTGGGTTTCTTCTCTTTTTTGGAGGGCGGCACCATAGGTGTCTTGTATTTGTTCATCTTTCATCCGTACCTCTGGTACTGATATGTTTATATTAATACTATATATTTTCTGCCTTCCAAAAAAAACATATTCATAATTAAATTGTACCTAACCACCTGGTATATCATCTGGAAATTGAGTTACAAGATGAAGTGGGGCCAGAATATGTAATGGTAATGGTTAGCAAACAAGTTATTTAGGAGAGACAAGATTCAACAAAGGCTGGGAAAGAGGAAGGGAAAATTAATCACAATGTGGGAGGATGAATTTGTGCGATGTAGCCAGTTTCCTTCTTTGATCCTTAAGGACAAGGCTGTAGCTCCAAGAAAGGGCCATGTTAGGACACATGGTTGAGTCATGGAGTAGACAACATAAGAGTTGGTCAGGAAAAAGACAAATCAGGAAGCTGGTTAGCAGGAGTTAGTGAGTAATGATGAGTTGGAACTAGTTAGTTAGACTTGGGCATTGTTGAGAGCAGGCCAGCCAGTCATTGTGAGTGGTGCCCTAACATAAATCAATTCACTTATTATTGATAGATCCTTCACTTAATTTTCTACACACTTTTTGAAATTTGAAAAGAAGGAATGATTGTTTTCTATCCTCCTCCATTTCCGTCCAACCAAGCACACTGTAAGTGGAATGCATTATTATAACACATCTTTATTTGCCAAAAAGTCTTGATGCAGAAAAATGACAATATAGTACATACCATACAGCTATATGCAACATCACACATTTGGTTACCAAGGGTAGACAATTCCCAGTCTAGTATTCCAATTACTTGATCCTGCAGTAGAATGAAAACTTATCAGGCATAAGAACCTGGCTTCTAAGATGCCAATGAATTATTATAAGTCCTAAATGCTAAATGTGTGTCTTGACACTGTCCAAACTCCAGAGTAAACTATACATGGCATTGAGAACATAAAGTTCTGTTTTTTTTTTTTTTTTGATCCATAGGAATTGAACTCAGATACAGGAGGGGGTATACAACAAGTCACGCACATTGCTCAACCAACTGAACTAGATCCGTTAGTATTTCTGTTTTTAAATTACAGCAGTTATGATACTCTAATTTTGAGCATGACCAGATCAAAATGCTATGCATTAATAGTAGAACAAAGAAAAATACTTTTCAGCCAATGGAACTTTAGGAAAGTGTAAAATCTTATTATATGCACCTGCCATGACTGTTACTTTATGGACATGGGTCAGACACTTTATGGACCTGCCATGACTGTTACTTTCTTCTCCTTGAATGCACGTTTGCAGGGTATGTTCAATTCTTTTTGCATAATATTTATCATGTTTTGATTTGCTTGGCCTTGTATTTCAAATTGTGATGCTAACAAGTCTGAATTGCAACACAAAAAGGCTAAAGATTAGGGATGTTAATAATGTAATGATATAATTGATGAAGTTGGGGGGTGGGAAGCCTTTGTGTCTACAACTTTTTGGCTGCCTGTTTTTTTGTCTGTATTGGATTAGCCTTTGTGTTGCACCTTACCATAGTATTTGGCTGGAGAGGAGAGGTCTTTTAAAGAATAGCTTGTTTGGTTCAATGTTTGGTGGGGAAGGGGAAGTGAAGGGGCTATCATCCCTCCCCTCATTATTTACTCCCTTTCATTATTTGAGGATTTGGGTGGACAGAAAAATACTGAAATCGTTTAGACTGTGAAGGAGCTAATTTTCTGACATTCCAAGGGAAATATGAAAAATAAAATGTTGCATAGAAACCAAACCTCTTCCAGCATTCAGGAAAACTTGAAAAGCTCATCTTCTTGCATGACTATGGTCCTCAAAGTAGTCATGCATATCTCAGGGAACACCAGTTTGTTTACATAAGATGGCATCTTTGTTTGACCACCCCAACTATAGTTGCAAACTTTGTCAACTTTGCCCTTGTTATTTTCTCCACTGTTTTGGGTGCCTATTGGAAACTATCCATTATCCAGCAAAGTTTTGGGTAAAAGACATCTCATTTCAGCCTTCTGTAAACATAAAACAAAGAAACAGAAAGTGTAATTACAGAAGGATGAAATTTCAGTATACATAACCAGTCTTCCTTTTGTGTTTTCTTCAGAGTGACTGTATTTCCTGGGAATCTCACTTTTGGTATCTTAATCATAGCAAAGCTCAAGGCTTACAATCTCTCCTAGAATATGTCAATCTTTCATTTGTCACAGTTAGGAGAATTTGGATTCTGGACCTTTCTAGTGGTTTCTCTAATTTGGATTCTTTCATGTCTTAACTCATTTTCCTAATTGAGAAAAGTTCACCATTGATAAATTTATTTGAAAATTCAAAGTTCTTTTTATGGAGAAGGCTTTTGCTTGGACTGAGGGATTGAATGGAATCAATAGTAGTGATTCTTGCATGATCAAATCTGATGTAGTTATATTTTTAATTTTACATTGTTTGATTGCTAATCTTTTGTAGAATAGCTATGAAGCATGGATACCTCTTTTGTTCAAAGTGTTGCCGTGTTGGGCAAATTCATCTGAGGAAATACCTGTTTTGTCACCTTTAGTCCCAGTTTCATTATTGGGTAGTTCAAAAGGTGAAGACCAGAAGCAGAAAGTTGTTACTAAGCAAGTAAAAGTTCAAGCGGTATTAAAGGCAATAAAACATGTTTGAGATGCCTTATCACTGATCGTGATTGATTGCTTTTGGTTTTCAAGTTGGTTTTCTTACATTAAGGGCATGCTTGATAAACCTGAAAAGTTATACATTGAATGTATTATGTTTGAAAAAATTCTAATTTTAAGTGTTGACAAGTGCAGCAAAGAAAACCTATAGCATTTTGTATATCAAACATGACAACCAAAGTTTCCTATAACACTGCACTAAATTTTAATTTATTTTATTTTATCTTATTTCCTGTTTGTGACTCTTTGATATGTGAAATCACAAGGAGCTCTAACTAATCCAACTCAGGTTAGGTGGACCCATTTAAGGGGATAAAACTTTCCTAGTGCCTAATTTTTCTATTAACAAAGCTCAAACTTAATACCTTATTTAAATGAAACTAATCTTGTCACTTGGAACAACAGATGTTAACTTTTGGTGTTATCTTGATAGAGCATTTATTTTATTTAATTTTAACTTGCTAATCACATTTCTAGTATGCATGCTAAAGTGAACATAAGTATCATCACAAGTATGTTCAGCTTAGCAATAACATAAATATTGAAAAATTACAATGTTTTGTTACATTTATGTGGTGCCACTGCCTAGCTACTTGCTAAGAAACTTCTGTGTTTTAACCAACATGTTATTTTGCAGAAAAGTTGGCATCTAATTTTTTAGCCATTGAAATGCCTTCCCTGGCTTGCTGTGGAAAATGTCTTAATTTATGGTTTAAGAAGGATCTGATTAATATCTGACTAGTTGCACATTTTACATACCTTGTTTTCTATGGTATTTTAGAGTCTAAAGAAGGTCAACTTGGTTGCTGCTCTGGTTCGTGGTACCTGCTTTTTAAAGATGCATCGATGCAGTTGGAATTGACAATAAAACGAGCAGCAAAAACTGTATATCAGGTAGTAACACTAGGTATTTTCATTGTCACCTCATTGGACAAGCTTGCAAAATCTATAATTTTAATTGCTTTCAAAGTTCCTCTGTGAATGCATCAGGTTTTGGTAAAACAAAATAATTTAACTCATTCTTTGCCCCCTCCCCTAGCTCTTTTACTTTTTGTCATTGATCTCAAGGACCAGGTTTTCAATGAGGTTATATAAATTTTTACATGGGACAATGTCATGACAATGAGTAAGAAGGAATTGCAAATTCATTTCCTTATTATATTTAATTTTCTAATTTCATGATTTTTTCCTACTTATAACACCAATATCAAATTCTGTGGGATTCTTGCTCTTCCATGCTTTATGGTGGTATTTAACATAACCATTTTTTGATAATTTAGTATTTTTCTGTACGATTTTATGGTGACAATAACATTTTTTGTTTCATGATTGACATTAATCAAATCTTTTGGCTGTGTGCAGGGAATTCTGATCTCAAATTGTCCACGGCTATGCAGCGAAATTCTTGACAAGTTGAACCACCCTTTTCTACCTGCATTATCTATATGCTTCCTTCCAGGTTTGTAACTCGAATACTACTTTAAAATAACTAACAGAATGATTAGTATTTATCAATTAGAATAACTGGTAGGAACATTAGGATCTCTTTAGCGATGACAGAGTTCCAATATGTCACATCACAACCTTTTTATCATAGATATCCTTGTTTTATAGATAATGACTTCACAAATTATATTGTCTTGAGCTGGACTATTGCCTTTATTTCCTATTACATTTAATTCTGAAGCTAAAGAGTAGCAAGGATTTTCACGTGGCTCCTTTACTATTTAATTTACTAAATTTGTTAAATATTTCAAACCTGCAGACCAAAACTCACGTTTGGTTTGATTACTAATTATTGTCCTAGAGGAGAACTATTCCTGCTTCTTGATCGGCAACCAACTAAGGTTCTCAAGGAAGATGCCGTGAGGTATATCATCCTACCATTGACAGATCCAGAATTTCTCTTTGATGTTAGAAAAAAATAGTCTAATATTTTATCAGAAGAAAAATAATATAAACTTCATTAAAAGGATATGAGAGAAATTGAAAACAATAAAAATTAAAAGGATAAAAAGATAACATTAGTACTAATTTATTTTCTCTTTCATCTTTTATAATTTTATAATTATCTTATGGTGTAGACATCTATTTTTTTTATGGGGAGAAAAAAATAGTTTAGTATTTTCAAGTATATAATTTTTGCATGTTCAAATTCTTAAGGTTATCTACTCAATAGTAATAAATGTGCAGTGACTTTAAATAGTTTAGAAAACTTAATGACCTTTGGTTCAAATCCTATTTTGTGTTGTTTTTCTCTATTTTTATATTCACATGTTAACAAACAACAAAAAGTAGCTTAAACCACAAAAAAAGTAATGTACTGGGCTATGTGAGAAAGCAATAAACAAACATTGGACAGCGTGTGAGAACAGTAGACAGGAGTAGGACTATGTGAAAGTAGATATAATAGACAGACCAAAGTATATTGGAAAGTGAGAGAGTACAACTGGGAAATTGAGTGTATCCGACTAGACCGAGTTTCCCATAGGTCTGTGTGAATGACCACTGGGTAGTGTAACGCGCTGTTCTTCGTTATGTCCATCATCGAGACCGCTACTGCACCGCCGTGGGTCTTCACTGTTTGGCTGCTCCGTTGTGACCCACTCTCCACTTTCTTTCTCCACCACGTGGGTTCTTTCCGCCGTGACCCACTCACCAACTTCTTTCTCCACCACTTGGGTTCTCTCCACTGTCAGAGATCCCATGAAGCTACCCTCTTCACCACTCTCATCATCCTGGTTGGTCTCACTCCCCCTCGAATGACTCGCCACCCATTCTACAATGTTTCCCCCCTATAGTCTCCTCTGCTTTACTTTTCTGCCAAGCCGTTGTTGTCTGCTGGATAATACTATTACCCATTGGTTTTTGCGAATGACCACTGGGTAGTATAGCGCTCTGTTCGTCGTGCTGTCCATCATTGAGACTACTCATGCACCGCCGTGGGTAGTCGTTGTTTCGCTGCTCCGCTGTGACCCACTCTCCACTTTCTTTCTCCACCGCGTGGATTCTTTCCGCCGTGACCCACTCACCAACTTATTTAACTGTTTGTGGATTTATGATTTAACTATTGAATTTGTTGTTTGTTTTGGGTTAGGGGTTTTAAGGTTTTCATGTTTTGTTGAGGTGCAGGGGAATTGATGATGTGGTGGTGAGAATGATGTATGGGGAGTAGAACTACCAAGAGGATTGTTGTTGTTGAAGATGACAAGGGAGCTGAAAGAGGAATGCCGAGCTTCAATTCTGAGTTACCCAATTTCAATTCATGGTAAATTTTGTCTTTGCAATAGTTCCTTGATAGGGTTTGCATATGTGGAGAAATCTTGTTCATTTGTTCAATCATTTTCTTTACTTTCTGCTGAATTTTCATTGTGAATGCTTTGTTTTACTTATTAGTTGCTCACTTGTGTGGTACATAAGATGTTTGTTGTGGTTTTACATTGAGATGTTTTTATTAGCCCTTTAATGATGTTGTATTATATTTAGAATATTTATAACATTGTGATATTTCTGGTTGCTTGGTTTTCTTTATTTATGAATAAGGAATAAAATACTAAAAGGGTGATACTTAGAATATTTATAACATTGTCGTATTTATGAACAGGGTTGAGGATGTTACAAGAGTTTGGGATCCTTGCTGACCAGTGACTAGGGTTGAGGATTTTACCAAGAGTCGAAGACCGTTGCTGCTAGAATGTATGCAGTTTTTCTTTGTAAATGAATTTGAGCTAGTTGTAAGATTGTCACAATAGTTTTCTTGGCTATAGGAATTTGTTGGTTTTGAGCCAATTGATGACCAATCATAATCTTCCAGGCTGAGAGGTAGTTGATTTGTTGTCTCTTTTGATGTGTAGGTCAAGGTAAAGAGAAACGTTGTTAATTAGTATCCTTTTAAGGTAAAAAAAAAGGAAGATTTTACGTATAAGCGGAGCTTCACAAAGGTATGTAGCATTTATGATTTAACTGTTTGTTGGGTTGACTTGGTTTTCTTCAGTTTTGTAGAAGGTACTAAGATGTAGGCATTCTGGTAATACTGATTTCATATGGCTTATACTCATTTCAAGCTTTCTGGTAATACTCATTTCATAACGGCACTTAAACCCCACTAGCAGCGATAGTAGCGTCTCTAACAATTTCGTAAGATTCCTCAAGCTTTTCTTCTGGTCTGCTAGGGTTTTCAAGCGTTAAAGAGAAGGAGAAGGGATTGTAGCCTCAATTTCACTGTCTTTCTACAGACAACACTTATCTTTATCTTTCTACAGGCATTATTTCGCAAATTCCAACATTGGGAATGTGCGAAAATGAGTTTCAAAGGTGGTGTTTGTATTTCACGACGATCCAACAATTAACGAGTCTGAGATCGTAATTTTACTAAGACAAGTTTAGGTGTATTTAGAAAAAAAAGAGGGTTTTAGGAGAAAAAGAAGGAAAAATGAATTTGAGGGGAAGAAAGAGCATAGAGACGTATCGTAAATGTAAAAACCGACCTAGTATGTTTTTATTTATAGTTATGATACTCTTAGTCTATTATTTACTCTATTTTTCTTTATTTTATTATTTTATAAAAAGAAACTCTATTTTACTCTTTCATTAAATAAATAAATAATTAAAAAATCTCTTTATTTTTTTAAATATTATTTTACTCATTTATTTTCTAAAACTATGAAACCCTTATTTTAATTAACAAAAACTATTTTCTCATTTATTTAATTTCTAAAAAAACTCTATTAACTTTTATTTATTTGAGAAAAAATGGGGTGTTACAAGATAGAAATAGTGCAAGACCCCAAAGATTAATAAAAATAAAATCAAAAAGATTTTTCATAGACAATGAGAGAACTAGAGGAAGGGAGTCTGTGAGACTTCCTAATACAAGTGATTACAAAATCTGAAGAATATTTATTAATATTGGGAAGATTAGAGAGTCTCAACACAGTTTTCATGGTATCAACACTAGGGTGACCAAGCCTAGAATGCCAAATAGAAAAAGAAACAGAATTACAAGATGTTGTATTAACAACAGATCAACAACAATAGTATTATTTGAAGAAACAACTAGAAACTCAGTACTAAAAGTAGTTGTATTTACAACAAAAGTTTTTACAACAATATTGTTTGAAAGGGATGAATGAAAACTTTTTGAGGAAGGCTTAGACTGAGGCATGGAAGCAAAGAGCTGAGAGAATTGATAGAGACCATCACTTCCCATAAATCTTTCCAGCAGAACCAACTTAGTATCATGTGATTTAACAAAACAAACAGATGAGTGGAACTCAAAATAAACGTTATTGTCTTTACAAAATTGACGGATACTAATAAGATTTTTCATAATGGAGGGAGCAAACAAAAGATTACTCAGAATAAGGGAAAATTGAGGGTTAATAGGAGAGGAAAAGGTGAATAAACCTAAGGAATTGATAAGGCCATGACTATTTCCAATAGATATTCGATCAGGTCCTTCAAAAGGTGTTAGTTGCTGAATGTGACATATTGGTCACATGGTGAGAAGCATCAAAATCAAGATACCAACTCTGAGAAGGTGTGGCAGCAAAACTAGTCAGAAAAATCTGAGAGTTGGTTGGTTATTTTGGAGCTTGAATAGCCTCTGGTGGAGGTTGAATGTAAGCATACCGGGGTTGAGCAGCATAATGAACAGGTTGAGCATAATGAGAGGATGGAACCACGTACTAAACAGATTGTGCATACTGAATCTGCTGTGAGGGAAGAGCAAAAGAAGTCCATGGAACAGTGGACATGGGTGGAGGAAGAGTTGGCACATGGTTCTCATCAAGACGATGATAACAAAACCATGCAGCATGTCCAGTCTTGTAACATATTGGGCACTGAACATCGGAGAAACAATCGTTGCCACCACCACTGCGTCTTGAATTGCAACCACCACGGCTATGACGGCCAAAGTTCCAACCACCACGACCACCGAAAATCCATTTCCAGTATAATCGTTGGTGGAATTGTAACTAGAAGTCTGAGAAGTCAAATTGACCTGTACCTCAGAATTAGGATTCATTGTTTGGGCAAAATTACGAGTAGAGGAATTCTCCAGAGACGAACTGCCAAGAGGTACCTTTAGTAAGATTAATGGAACCTAGGGGGGCCACTTGTGAGACCTTTCAATGCGATCAAATCTTGTACTAATCACCAAGACAGATGAGTCATACTCATTTGGAAGACAGTCAAGAATCAGATTTAGATGAAGAAGACATTGATTCACCAATTAAAGTGAGTTCATTAACATGATTCTGAACATAAAGAAGATAATCAATGATGGAGCGATTACCAAGGGAAAGACATTGGAGTTCGTTGCGAAGCTGGCGAACACGAGGTCGAGTAAGAGATTGAAAATGCGATTGAAGACAATCCCATAACTGCCACGACGATTTGCAACCAATAACACATGGAAGCATATCACCAGAAATGGTCGATTGAAGCCAAGCAATAAGGAGATGGTCTTTTCTTCCCAAACGCGATACGCTTCAGTAGTTGTATCATAATCGTGATCTTCAACAGAGGCATATTTCTGCGGAATCAATGGACTAAATAGAAAGTGATGAAGATAATAACTCTTGATCACAGGCTCAACTTGTTGAAGCCATAGAAGTTAATTTGTCGCATGTAAATTTTGAGAAATCGAAAGCGAAAACTGCTTCCAAGAAGTCACCGACGAGGAAGATGACAGAGGGGAGGGAGGGAGAGAAGAAGCGGAAGACATGAATGAAGGCTAGGTTTCGACCTAAACTCTAAATACCATAATGGAGTTGAGAGAAAAGAAGAGAGAAGAGAAAACTGAGATTGAGAAATCTTGTATTATTCAACCCAACTGAAAAGTTGTTACAAAATAGTTTATATAGACAGTTATGCTAATTGTCAAATAACTCTGACAAACTTGAGTTAGTTAACATACAATAGAAAGAGAACTCACCAGTAACTATGGTGAGGATCCATAATACAAAAGAAAGAGTAAAAAACACAAGGAGTAAAGTATACTTTTATAGCCAAAAAATTATCACTGGAGACATTGGGTCCACTGGGCAGCATTGTTATTGAGGTAACTCTGTCAGGCTCTAAATACCATCTTAAAGAGAAAGAGAAGAAGCATATTGAGACTGAAGCCATGTGTTTGTATACTGCACGGAAATGAGTTTAGGCTTATTGCACTTATTACAAATAAATGGAGAATATTTGATTTCCTCTAGACCAGTGATCATGTGCCTATAAACTGTATTTATTACAATGAATGCAGATTATCAATACCGATTCTCAACAGCATTCAACAAACCTGTCTCTTCAAGAATATCATGTGCATATTTCCTCTGAAATTACAAGGCCATCCTTGGAATGGACTACCTACAAACCCAATAAATATCAAAGTTTACCTAGGTCTTTAATTGAAAACTAATGAAAGAGATGTATCAATTGAAGTATGCCATGCTGATCACTATCAATTATAACAATAGTCTATTTGTCCACACAATAAGGAAAATGCATCCTTGGGTTGAATGGCGATGAAAGACTAAGTGGTTTGCTTCACTGCGAATCATACTAAACTGCTGCACTATACTCCCTCTTGGTTCTTATTATAAGGCATAATTTAGAAGGAAATGATATCTTTTTTTATAAGATATTTTAAAATTCCTATGAAACATTTAATTTTTTTTCATTAATTATTCTTATTAAATATTTTAAGTATTTGTATTTTTTATTGATAGTGGGTGCATAATACTCTTGAACTTTATGTTTTCACATCACCCATAACAATAACAAGTTAATGAAATTGGTACATTAGTATTTTTTAAATAAAAAAAATTATATAAAATCATCTGAATTAATACTTCTATTTGTAATAAGCACTAGAGGGAGCAGTATGAAATTTGTTAAACCAAGTTCGAGAAAACTGTTTAAGACCATAAATAGGTATGTGAAGCCGACAAACCACGATTTCACTGTAACTCATACCAAACTGCATAGAGAGAGGAAAGGAGAGAACAAAGATCGAATACCGTAGAATTGATATTGAATCCTAAGATAATGTAAAGTATTCCTGCATATAGTATTGATATTAGGAGATATTCCAACAAAAACATATTGATTGAAAATGAAATAAACTGAACACCACCTTATTTACTCTTTTATCTGCTTGTATTTTCATGCAGGAAAGGTATGTCGCCCATTTTAGGAAACTGCACCTGCTATAAATGCCAGAGTCATACTAAAGCATACATCAATCACCTATTTAATGTTCATGAAATGCTGGCACGGATTCTGCTAGAGATGTATGAATTTATTCACTTCAAATTATAGTAGCAACAATACTATTACAAATAATTAATACTCATTAATAAAACATTTAAGCATTAATTTGCACTGAATTTTGCAGCCATAATACACACCACTATTTGGCGTTCTTTCTTGTAATAAGAGAAGCAATAAAGGATGGAAGGTTTGAGAAATTTCGACAGACGTTCATCCAGAGCAGGCGTGCCCATCACGAAGGGGAAGCTGTTTGTGCTTGTGGTCATATAAGTTTAGGTGTATACATTGGGTTTTACCTAAGATTTCTATGAAACATGAACTACGTATTGTACAAAAAGGCGTCAATTTTAGTAGTGTAAACTGATTCGTTTGGCTGTCAATAGATACAATTTATTTGATTGCAGAGTGTGTTCTCTTGACTATTACTCTTGTAACTAAAGATGCTAACATTACTCATCATACGGAGAAAAAGTGTCATGGTTGTTGAGGTCGTTGAAAAATTATTAAGTATGGAAGGTTGAGTAAATATTTTCGATTGTAAATGATGTGAAGCATGAGGTAGTATGAAGATGCTCGAGAATAAATTTTTGATTCATTAGAAGTGGTCTTATCGAGTTCTCAATGTGTGAAATCGAGAATATGTATTCGAGTAAATAGAGGATGTTTGCTGATAAGCATCCAAAGATAATCTCTAGCAACAAAGAGATGTCGGCTGATAGATATCCGGTGCAACTTTGAGTAGTACAGAATATGTTTTTGATTCTTGAAAGGATGTAGTAATGGAAATTCAAGAACAAAGTTGAACAAGAATTATCGACTAAATTGAGAAGGCTGTAGCGGAGTTACAACTCTGATGAATTTGAACATCAAAGGAAATGTGTCAAGATCTTGATTAGGCAGTTTCTTCATAGAAGACACGTGCTTCTAGGAAATTTACTTTTCCGTTATTTTGCGTTCTTATAAATAGGCGAATACTTGTGATTTTTACTTGGTTTTTGAACATCATGCAATTTTCTGACCCAATCTTTTCTTTTTATGTTTTATTAGTTTAGATTTACTTTCCTGCATTTATCTCTCTATCTCTCCTTGAATTTAAAATCTATAACAATATATAAAACGATCTTTTCTTGGTATCCACCTTTACTTGCCTGATTTTGTCCCTAAATTAATAAATTACTAGCTAATAACTCAACAATAAAATGTGGAGAGTAGTGCTGATATGATGAGTGAAATTTTTTTTTCACGTTTCAAAAAATCTTTCATTTAATTTTAAATTTAGCAATTGCAAATAATGAGTAATTGCACACTATTAAAGATGTGGGGTAGCCGCACAATCACTCTTTGAATACAGTATTTGTAATCTCACACTCAATTATTTGTATTGTTTCATCTGATTTAACATTAATTTGTCTATCTTTCCATCTCGCTTACTCAATCCTTTTCTTCACTTCATTTTTTTTTCATTCTATTTTCATAACATGCTGCAGTCATTCTCACTATTTCTTTTTTTTTTTTTCAATTCATATAAAGGCTTTTCATACTGAATTCTGGAATGAAGATCCTATGTAAGTATTATTGTATCCATGTCAACATCTCCGTAATTTTGCTTTTCCTTTTTTTCTATAGTTTTATTGCATGTCATCAATTAAGGTGCTTAACATTATTAAACTTTATATAAAAAAAACCCTAAGGTAATCGCATGAAGTTTATACCTTGACTTTTATATTCTCCTTTGTGTGTACATGGTGGTATTTAAGTATGAAATATGCAAACATAAAGCTTATACTATGACTTTTGTTCTACTATATTAAATATTACAGATCCATGTTCATCCTTGTCAATTGAACTAAAGTTTTAAGATTTTTTATCTGCATTGCGATTCACAAAATTAAATATGATCTTTAGATTTATTGTTTATTCACGCTATTAGGCTTTTTATATCTTATTGTCCGCTAATTTTTTGTTTTGTTTATATGAACTATCAGCTTTTCCAACTCAAAAACTATCAATCAAGGCAAAAGAAGTTTCTTGGGATTCAAACACCATGAAATCATACCTGCAATTCAAAAAAAATATGTTTATTCTTTCAGAAGACTATGAATGTTGAACATTTAGGCAGAAAAGTATGCACATGAATGTCCTTTCTAAAATTTTATTTTTTTTACCTCTAGTATAATTAATTTCATATGGGTTTTAACTCCTTACTTCTTGGTGATAGATTAATGCAAGAGGAAGCTTGAGACAGAAAGCTTGCTACAATCAAAGAATGTTAATTGGACTTTCATAAGGCTAATCAACCATTATATTTAACAAGAGTATAACATAAATTAAAAGTGATTTACATATTTCTATTTTGAAACCATTGCGTTTGGCTGACAAATTTCCGAATTGTGACTATATAATGATGCTTGATTCTCTTGAATTATAATGTTTGATTTCAATCTCCATCTTTTGAGCCCTTAATAAAATGAACTATAATATTAAAAAAGTAGTATTTTATTACACACATTCTAATATGATTATTAATAACCGTCTTAGATGACATTTTTGTAATTAAGTTATAAGATTACAAAATTTAAAATAAAATATTTATTTATTTAACTTTTAATTTGCAATTTTAATTTATATTATACTTTTTCTCTATTGTGTTACACTCATTCACCTTATATTTAACAAGACAATATAATAATGGCAGAAATCAGATTTCATTTTATGTTATACTTTTTCTATTGTTTTTCTAAATTTTATTGTATTAATTTCTCTTCATCTATTTAATTTTATATTTCTTTATTCAATTTATGAGATTGTTATTGCAAATTGTTTGATTGGATAAAGAAGTTTTTTCCCATCGTTTTTCAAGATCAATCACGTAAACTATTGTTTAATAATTTCCATTTTTAATTTTAAAATTTCAATCTAACATGATACTTTCTTCTCGGCTTTTCTAAATAAACCTCTATTATTTAAAAAATTTCATTGTTTTTCTTTTAATTTTAAAATTCTAAACTACCCCCATTATTCTCGTTATTTATTTAAAACACATAAGCGGTTTTATTTGGTTTCTTTCTTCCTTTGAATAATGTTATTTTTCTTTCCATGCGGCCTACCAATTAATGTAAACTACTATATTTCAAGGATCAACCACACTATCACTTTTTAAGGATAAACAACGTAAACCATGATATTTAAAAATATTCCTTTTTCCTAATTTGAAATTCCAAGATACCCCACTCTCTTCTTGACAAACTACTATTTCTTTAATTTTAAATTTTCAAACTACCTTTCTACTCTCTAATTAGCATTTTTAAATAGAGCATAACGTTTTTGTAAAAGTATAACGTTTTTCTTAGTTTTTTTAGGTGTAGTCATCTATGTCATTGAAATGCACATGTACATTTTGTCTTCGCCGAGATATATGCTTCCTCAAAATGGTGCTTGACTGAAATCAGTCACATTGTTAAGTGCAAGAAAAGGTACATGTACGTGTTTTACAACACATCACACGAACCAAAGGAAAGAATGTATTGTTCAAACTTATTTTATGGTTACATGACAAATTTCACTTATTTCCATCCATGAGCTATAACTCATTCTCATTCAAGTATGTGAGATAGCATTAAAACAAGACATTTTAATTATCATCAACCTTCTCTACACAACAGGCAAACCGTTGGAGTTAAACATGGTTAGACAGTGTTGCACATTATTCTAACCTTCTCCCTTTTAATTGGAATACACTATACTTATTGAGGCAAAAAATAGGATGCTCATTGCAACCAAAAAATAAATAATTGGATACTCTGTCATGACAATGTTTTATGTTCATGTTTTAGTGTACACATCTAACAGATATACTCATATACAAGTGTATATATGTACAAAGTGCAAAACAAAATTCCCAATACACCTTCTTTATACGATCCATTCACCATTATTGCAACAATCATGATTAGTTTCTCATTTATTTATTGATTATAATATTTTTTATGTGAAACCATGCATATATTATTTTGTTGTTAGTGTTGCATTTTCTAAAATTCTCAATCTCGTCAATGGTTTTTTTTTTTTTTTGCATGCTTTCTTTATGGAATGCTCAATTACCACAACAACCACGTCTTGAAAAGGATGAATACAGATAATAAAATAACTCAAAGTAAAATTACATCAGTTTCACTCCATGCAAAAATTCTAACATGTCCTTCATTTTTTTCTTGAAATTTATTCTAACCAATATGAAATTACAATAAATTTAGTTAACTCAACAATCATGATTTGGAAAGGTTGGAAAATTCTAATATTTCCTTCTTTGTTCGGTTTCTTTTCATCTGTTTAATCATATATTATTTATTCATTTAGAATGTAGAAGAGATTTTTTTTCTTCTTCTTCTTCGAAATTTATGCAAACCAATATGAAATTACAAACAATTTAGTTGTCTCAATAACCATGTTATGGAAAGAATGAACACACGTTATAAGAATGGATTCAAGAGAAGATTAGCAAAGAAAATTGACTCAGTTTTTGCTTTATTTTGGTATTTTGATATTTCCTTCACTTATAATCATTATTTTTATAACTTTTGCTTTATTGTTTTATTCCTCTTCATTTATTTATTTTTAACATTTATTTAGCACCTCTCAATTTCATTTTTTTTTTACATAAAATAAAAAAGCTCTCAATTTTTTTAATAATAAAATTCCAAACCACCTCACTACACACTACCAAATAAAACCACTGCACACTATTCTCTTCTATTTATTTTTTATTAAATCACTATTTTTCAAAAAAAAAATACTAACAATTTTTTGAATTTTAAAAGTTCAAAATACCTCACTTTTCTCTTTAGTTTTTTAAATGTTCAATATTTTTAATTTTAAAACCTAACAATTAACAATTTTTTAAAATAATTGTTATGAGATTGATATTTGCTAATTTCTTGATCAGATACAGTATTTTTTCTCCTTTTTAAAGATCAACAACGTAAACTAACAAAAAAACATAATCTAATTTTATTTAAAAAAAAAAATTAATTTAAAATTTCAAGCCACTATTCTCATCTTAGCTTTTTTAAAGAAACTGCTTGTTTTCCAAAACTGCCAAATTTTTTAAAATTTTAAAATTAAAACTACAATTTCCTATTGGCTTTTTTTTATACTTCCAATATTTTTTTAATTTAAAAAAACGAACAATTAATTATAAACCAATTTTTTTAAAAAACTGTTATACGATTAGTATTTGTTCATGACTTGATGGGATAAAGTAGATATTAACAACGTAAACCAAAAAATTTTATTTACAAACAACAATATCTTTTTAAATTTAAGATTTCATACTATTACATTATTTTCTTAGGTTTTTTTAAATAAATAAATATTACTTAAATATTATCATTTCTTTTTCACGTATTTCCTTTAATTTTATTTTTATTCTGAAAATTTTGAAATGTACCTTTTTAAAGAAATATAAAAATTATTTTTTCAACAATAAAACAAATATATGATAATGTCTCTATTTTTCTCTTTAATTTATACATTTAATATAATAGAAATGTGAACGCACAAGTGCAACAATAATTGTTTTTCTGCTATGTTTATAATTCATTTTTGCATTTTGAACATATTCGATTTTATTTATAAATGCTTTTGATGCAAATCAAGACGAATTATACTTTTGATGTTTGTCATACAGTTAATAATATTTAAAGTAACTGGAAATATTTTTTATCCTAGGATAATGTTTTTTTTTTGTGTGTGTGTGGAATAGGGGGGATTTAAGTCCCAAACAACACAACTAAAAACTGTGAAGAAACACGGTTGAAGATACATCCGTTCAAACAACCTTTGGTAAGAAAGCCGGAACAAAATCAAAAATCGAAAAACGACCATCTAAAGATCAGTCAAAGCCAAGTTTGTTCGCGACTTGATTGCCCTCTCGTAGCATGTGAGACCAGACAAAGATGCCTCCTTTGAGATCAAATTCCTTGATGTTCTTGATCAACGTGAAACAAAGATGAGTATTGGGATCAATGACACTATTGATATCAAATCAAATTCCTTGATGTTCTTGATCAACGTGAAACAAAGATGGGGATTGGGATCAATGACACTATTGAAATCAAAATCAGACCTAGAGTGTTCGCTGGTTAATTTTGATCAAATAACATTTAATTTAATTAAATTTGATTGATTTTGTTTAATTTAGTTTTCACAATTTTTTTTTGAAATCCAATTCATTCGCGCCTGGTTTGGTTCATTATGACCAACAAGTTAGTTATCTAAATTTAATCTTCTTTTAGAAATATTATTTTATATCATAATTCATCCACATATCTAATACAATTAACGCAATAATATCAAATGTTTAAAAACAGTAAAATTGATTCATTTAATATCATCAATATAATGTTTTAAAATAGGCTAATACAAATTAAAATAAAATATTCTTAAACAAAATTTACTATAATAGTTTGAATCATAATCATTTCTTACAAACTAATTTCTTAAAATAAGTTTTAAGATAATCAGATTTACTAAGATAAATGAACAAAATACGATCCATTAATATTATAAACGTGACTGAAAAAATAAATATGAAAAAAAAGTTGAAACAAATAACAATGTACCTAAAAGTAATACATACCTTAAGAAATTCCCACACTTGCATTGATACAGGTTGATTTTTTATTACCATAAATTGAGAAAACAATAGTCGGTTCAATAATAGCTATAACAAAAATTGAAAAAAATATTTCCTTTAAATTGTCGACTATCAAAAAAATAAAAATAAAAAAGATTACGAGATTTATATTAACTACATTCAGCATAAGTTCAAGACACATAAGGGCTCTAACCATATTCTTACTCATGATCAACTCGTATATACCTATAGAAAATAAATAGGCACTCAAAACAAGTGCATGCTCGAATATCATTGACCAACTCCTTATCAATTTTTATTCATTTCAATATGAACAAGAAGAATCCAATGGATTTGATTGACTAATATTATAAGTTTACAACAAAATAATATATTCGCAATAAAAAAAAGATTTTATACAAAAATATTCATGGAGTCTAAATATTAATAGTATTTAAAGTTTTGATCAAATCTATAAATCTAAACACATGACTCATCTCGTACATTAGTAATTTTGATTGATTTAATTATTTTGACTCAAATATATAAATGACTCAACTCAAACTATTCGAATCGATTTAAATCAATTCAAGTGTTAAGGGCTATTTTATTATACCTATGATAAAAAAAAATACATAAATGACTCAACTCAAACTATTCAAATCAATCTGAATCAATTCAAGTTTGTGGGTGACCCGTACCATAAACACTCATAATCTGACCCAACTATGAACTCCTTGTAACCACAACTCCAACCAAGTAACAAGCCAAGATAAATTACCCAAAGTTCAGCTGCCAAAACATGTTTGTTTCAAAGAGTTCTGTTTTATGAGCAACAGAGGGATAACGGGAAAAAATGATTCACCCTTGACTTGACTACTTGGGTATTGTAGCTGTTGGAGAGATCCAAAGAGTGGGAGAGAGAGAGTAGGGAGATAGAAGGGCAAAGTAGAAGTAAACGATGAAGGGCAATAATGGGATTTCCAAAATTATAAAAGATGGAGGTGCAGGTTGAAATTTGTGTGGTGTAAGAACTAAAAGCCTTGACAGTGAGGCATTCAAAGTTGAAACCATCTAATCAGCAACTAAGTTAGCTTTCCTATACACATGATTCCGCTTTTTTGACAACTAATGACAAATAAAATATAGATGCATAACATCACCCCTGAATCCTGATTAACCAAAGGAATTTTGAAATGTAATGATATTGATTCATTCAAATACAGAAGAAAGGATTCTCTAATGATTCAAATGCAATCTTGGAATCACTTTCCACTGTTAACTTCGGAATGCCACTGTGCCAAGCCATTTGGAGCGCTGTAGCTACTCCCCAAAGCTTAGACATAATCACACTTGCAGATTTTTCATAAACAAACCCAAGTACCCACCTACCATGCATATCTCTGAAAACACCAGCACATGCCGCTTGTTTCCCTTGCTGCCTAACAGATCCGTCAGTATTAGTTTTTACCCAATTGATTTGTGGAACGTGCCGTTTGATAACATACTCTTCTTGTGACCTTTTTTCATTTAAAGTACTTTGATTTGTCATCTTTTCTATAATCAATAATACTATACCAATATCTCCCCGTAAACAAACAGTTTTGAGGTGCAAATGTTTAAAAATTTCCCATCATGCTTTCTCCCGCACCATATAGCATCCAAAGACACTATCTTTTATGAATGACTGAAAATAATACTTCCATGAAAGATCAAGATCAAGTATAATTCAGATGACAAATATCAATCTAAATAGCCAATTCCCTCCTAGCCCTGGGGCTTCTTATTAGAACATAAATTCATTTAAGGAAACAGAGAGTTGGAAATAAACGTGAATCACGGGACATACACTAGTTGTATAATGAAAAATAATTGCATAATTGTCTATTGTAATGGGAAATAGAAAAAGGGGAAGAAAAAACCCGGAGAACACATAATCTCCAATGTCTATAAATTAGTACTCAATGTTGAGCAAAAACAAGATTTACTGGGGTTGTCCATTTCATTGTGAACTAAATAACGCTTTGCTAATTATGCCTGTGGCTTCAATATATCGATCTACGCACCTAGAGATGCAACTGCTTTCACTCCCACCGAGGCTTGAACCTGGTTTTGTAACACACTTCTCAAAACACTTTCTTCCCACTGTCTGCAAAATAAAGGTGAGCGGAATTGTAGCAGATGAGACACTGAACAAAATCAGTACTCAATAATTATCCACATTTTTCAAGAATTTACAAGTAGCTGGAGCAAATCAATTGCACCTCGAGACTTTTTCAAATATTTGAACGCACCAGTTATTCACTGCTTGTAATAAAAAAAACGATTCATGTACTGCACAAGAAACATATCAATGACTAAGTTCCATTACATATGACGAGGAAACCATCATCAATCTCATATTGACATACATAAGTTAATCTTCACAATCTACATTAGCAATAGCAACTAGCAAGAGGTAAACTATTACTATTTCATAAAAATAAAAATAAAAAGAAGTTGAGGTAAGTATACCCCATCTTCTGTGCATTTTAAGACAATTTGCTCGTTAGA
Source organism: Glycine soja (assembly GCF_004193775.1). NCBI lineage: Eukaryota > Viridiplantae > Streptophyta > Magnoliopsida > Fabales > Fabaceae > Glycine > Glycine soja. The sequence continues at coordinate 48,044,366 of NC_041009.1, read as the reverse complement.
TATTTTCTAGTTGGTATTCCTCTTTGTTCATGAACCAAACTGAGCTGATAAAACCTATAATTAGGTTGTTTGTTCACGTTTAAAGTGATCCCATTACTCACGTTCTAATAGGAACAGGCATCAATACTAAAAAATTGAGAAAGAAATATTCCTTAAAGGGAAAACACTCCTTAACAAACAGAAGAATAAAAGAAAATAATAAACGATTAGGGAGATTGTGCCCTTCAAGGCCTAAATTTCTTATGCCTCTCCTCTACTCCCATGCGAGAAAATTCTCCCCTCTGCCACATCCCATTACTGTTTTCTCCTTCCACCCACCGATGTTTTCTCCTTTCTCCTAGTGCGATTCCTATTCCTCCGTATACTCGAATGACTTTCATCGAAAAAATGAATAGTGCCATTAGCTTATGAGTCAGATTCTTTCTTCCTAGTTCTAGCCCAGGCTGGCTTTCGTTAAAAGGGGAAAGTAGATACCTCAAGAAATTGTTGAGCATACTCAATGGCAAGTTGGTTCTTCAACTGGTTTTTGAGATCCTGAGCAGATAATTGGCTCGACGACCCTCTCGATTGATTTGAGAACGAATCCATTGCTTCCCCGACTGTGTAGTGTAGCTTAGAAACTCTATGTTTGCCGCCTAATAGAAGCAGCCTGGCAATTGTTAAATAACCCCAAAAACCCTAATTCAGCATTTCTTTAGGGCGCTGGACTTGTAGTCCAGCCCATTCCCACATTACAACTTACAGGCTCCATTCATTCTACTTCTCCGAGTTAGAATTATTAAAATTTTGATCGAAATAAAAGGTTTAAATATAATTTTAATTCTTCTATTTTATAAAATTTATTAATTTTATATTTTAAAATATAAATATTTAATCTTTTATTTTTTAAAATAAAAATTCATGATTTTAATCTAATTTTAAATTTTTTTTACATTTATTTTTTTATTTCATACATTTTAATTAATTATATTATTTCTTGATGATATCTTAAACGAATATGTTAGATTTATGATTCAATTAAACAAAAAAAAACATAGGAAAAATTAAGATTAGATTAAAATTATAGATTTTCTAAAATAGGAAACCCAAGATTGAACAAAAGTTATAACCACTTATGCATGACTTCCTTAGGCTTGTCCTTGTACCTAACATGGTACCAACATCATAGTCATATGTGGTAAGTCAAAAAATATTTGTGTCTTAAAATACGAATCAAGAATCCTAATTATTTTGATTGGATGCAAATAAATACAAATAATAAAAGTTGTGTCTAATGTGTTATTAGATCATGAAATTATTTTTGCGTCTAATGTTTTTAGATGATATCTCATATACATGATTTGGCATAATATTAAGTGCTGCATTTAAGATTCAACCTATAAGCATGGACTTTCCATGAAGGGACATGCATTTAATGCAAGCATTAAATGCTCCAATGACCATAATTTACTAGACAAAGAAGTAGAGTGAAGACAATGGATATATACTTAAAGATAAAGGTTATAAATAGAAGAAGCTTTGAAGAAACAAGACATGAATCAACTTGAAAAATATTCTTTCATTCTTTCTTGTACAGTTTTTCTATAAATCTTTGTACAGATAAAGGCTCTCAAAACACCTTGTGAACATTAAGAGAAAAGACTAAAGTGTTGAGTGTAAAATTCGTCTATAAGACAATCATTTCTTAGTCATTGTGCAAACTTACAACAAATCTTATTGATTTGTTTAGAGCCAACAATACGACAAAGAATATTGGATAGAAGTCAAGATTGAGGTAGAGTTTATCTTTGTAAAAGCCAAAAGTGACAGTGAAGAGTACTTTTAATTTTTGATAAGTTTGTGAAACTTGATAGATTGTTAAGAAATAAACATAGTCTTAATTGTTGAAACGAATTAATATAAATTCTTGAATGTTCTTGATTTATTATTTTCCTTAGTGTTTAACAGACAAAGAGTTTGAATTTGTTTTTAGATATGTGTTTCTCATTGTTTGATTAAGTTTTTCACTATATTTGTTGTATGTTTTTATCAAAATTCATATCAAATGATAAATGTGTATCTATTTTAAAGAAAAGCTTACATTTCTAAAAACACAATTGAATCATATTTATGTTATTTGCCTCTATAATAGGTTTAAAAATTAAACATTTATCATGAATCAAGCAAAAATTTAAGCTTATTTACCTTCTCGGTGAATAAAAAAATACACAACATGATTTAACTCATCATAAGTTTCGTAAAAAAAAATCACCACAAGTTGGTGAATTAGGTGATTGGATCTTGATTTAACTTAACTAATTAAAAAAATAGTCTAAAATATATTTCTAGTCCTCAAAAATATGAAAATGTTTAGCTTTCGTCTTGCGAAAATTTTTGTTTTTTGTCCTCATATTTTATAAATGTCATTTTTTGGCTTGGAGCCAGGTTTAGTTATATACGATCCTAAGTGGCATTATTTTTTATTTTAAAATTTAAAATATGAATTATGGGGATTAAAAGCCGCTACAAATTGTATAAAAAAATAAAAAATACAATTATATAGTTTGTCGCATTTTTAATTGCCACAAATTGTAAATAAATATAAAAAAAAAACAAGCCACCACCCTAAACCATCACCATGGCACTTGTACCACCATTACCACCACACCTAAACCAAACAACCACCACCTCCAACTAGAAAGCCCATTATCTCTAAGTAGCCAAGCCAAATCCTAACACTAAAATAAGAAATCCTCACCCCTGAATTTGAAATACCTAGCCCCCAAATCAGAAATCTCTAATTTTCCAACTTTATAGTCTCTTATTCTCCTCCTGTGGGTACAATCCTAACTTGCATTGGGATGATTCAAAAATGAAATGAATTTCAAAGGCACCAGCAATTAGCAATCAATTTGTGTGGCGGGATCCTTCATGGTGTGGTCGTGCGTGTTGAAACTGAGGCACGAGAAGAAGGGCACAAAGAAAGCCTAGGCGTGGAGAGCGTTAGTGTCGCGAGGGTTGGTGCTAAAATAGTCTTCAAGGACCCTCTCGATGAGGGAATATCGATGTCGATGATGGGGGGAGTAAGCGGGGCAGTGATTACAGTAAGGTGTGGTGGAAGCGCATGAAGAGGAAGGCGGCGATGACAATGACGATGTAGGTGGCTTCGACAACGAGGGACAAGAATGAGTTTAGGGTTTGGAGGAATAAGGGTCGTTTTGGGAGGAGGCTCTGATGCAGGTGATTGAGCACTTGTAGTTTAGTATTTTATATCCTTGTTAGCTCAATTGACATATCTTTGAATCTTATTTTCTCACTTTAAATTAGTTTTGATCTTAAGGAAATGATTGAGCTTAATTGATAATTGTGGCTTATTTTTGGATTTTTGTGCTTACTTGACTTATTTTCCTTTTGCAGAGCCTATAGGATATTACAAAACTCCAAATGGAGCATGTGAGTAGTCCTTGGAAAGCTAAGAAAAATATCTTCAATTTTGTTACAAATAAGCTTGGGCCATCTCTGTCATTTTGAGAGTCAAATTCGGCTTGAAAGTCAAAACCTCTACACTTAAATAATTGGGCTGCGAGTTTGGGTTTTGTTTTGTGTAATTAGTTTAATTAGGTAGATTAGTGTTGAACGACACAAGTAGTAAACTTAAAATGGAAGACCCAGTGTCGAATCCATATGGACTTTGTTTGTAATTAGGTAGATGAATATTTAATTAAAAAAAAGATTTGGAAAAATTGATTTTAAAAGATTGTGAGAAAAATAATAAATTAAATTGGCAGAGAATTAAATTAAACAAGGAAATAAATTAAACATCAATTTAAATTAATTAATTAAAAACAGAAAAGATAAGAAAATCCAATATTATAAAAGTTAAATTCAGAATATGAGAATGTTAGGAACTTAGCCTATAGGAGCTACTCTTGATATAATATTAATGATATTTCTCCAATTATGTTTATTCCAATTTTACACTTCAATCTACTCATATACTCTAACTAATATCTCTCAAGTGAAAGACTCTAACTTATCTATCTTCTCTCCCAAATCTCTTTGCAAGGATAAAATAGTTAAATTGCATTAAGAATAAAAATGTATAACAAGCTAAATAAAATCAGCCTATCTGTAGTGATGAAGTTATTTAGATATTCTTTCCCAGTTTTATTAGAAAATAATGTTTCTCAATGCTACCCCTAAAACTTACCATGCAAATGGGCGATCAAGCCATAAACAATAAAATGAAGCACAAGAAAGGATAATCCAAGAGTAATATTCATAATAAATAGGAAGAAAAATTACATAAAGAGCAGTTGACTGCTAAGTTTCCAACAAAAGAGGGTTTAGTCTCTCATTGTCATAGGAGACCTTACAATTGCAAGAGGGGAATATTTAGCAAATGGGGAATTGAGAAAGAGAATGGAGGGAAGGAATGACTTCTAATGCTTGTTTCTTTTTCTTCTAGCATTTGCCTTCTATAAGGAATTGTATTCTCTTGAATTTTCTATGTGTTTTTTTCTTCTTTTCTCTCCTTCTTTTATACGTGCAGATCAGCTTATTTTTCATGCCACCTTCGCGCTGAGCGCGCTTTGTGATTATGGCGGTAATCCTCGCGGTTAGTGTGTGATTCGTGCTATGCACGCCTCTTTCCTGAATTAATTTTTTTTCCTGAATTAACCTTCACTTTCCTAAATTATCTTCCTGACGCTAAGCGTGCCTTGCCTGCTGAGCTTGTGCATCGCGCTGAGCGCCTGGGATGTGCTAAGTCTGCCTCTTCAGATTTCTAATTTGCTCTTTTGGGACTTTACTCAATAAGCATAATAAATTCATTAGCTTTTAATATTTTCTGCACAAAAACTTAAATGATGTTACCAATTATTTGCACAAAAAGAAAGAAATAGGAAAGAAAAGTTACCAATTATTTGCACAAAAAGAAAGAAATAGGAAAGAAAAGTTACCAATTCTTATATAATTTAATCCCAAAATATACTTATAAATAACAATTATGAATTAGATGAACCTAATCAAGTCTCAACCCTTCCTTTTGAGTAGTCACTATATATTAGTGGAAGTTAGTTAGTTAGTTACTTTATTTTGTAAAAAACAGATTCAACCACTTGTTGTGCAAATTTTAGGATCAAACTCTTGTCTCTCTTTTTCTCTCAAGTGTTCTTCATTCTTCTTTCTCTTTTCACTTCTATTCCTTTCTCTTGCACAAAATTCATGGCTTTTCCATTGGTGATGATCATTGAAGGCTAAACACTTAATCAATCCAAAGATCCACTCCAAGCAAGGTTGACTTTGAGTTCAGGTGTGATATTTCTAATCTTTGTGAATGTTCATCTTTTTCTTCAATCCTATTTTTGATTTTCATGATTATGATTATGCTTAAGATTGAAAATGGATTAGGTTATGGACTCATTTCCTAATTTTGAAATTTAATCACAGATTGTTTGGATGATTTTCCAACCTAATTTGCAATCTCAAACAATTTAGGGAGATTCGATTGAATTATCTCTAATGCATTTGACTGAACTTTCATACTTTGAACATCATTCGTAGTAATTGTGATAATTCGATTTACATTGGTTTGATGAATTGAATTAATACTATTAAACTTGATTCGTATTCTTCTTTTTCTTCTTCTTCTTCTTCCTTCGCCATAATGAGCCAATTAAATATTAACACGTGTCAATATTTAATTGGCTCATGGGTCAGTATTAACACGTGTCAATATTTAATTGGCTCATAGGTCAGCTTACCAACACAATGAGTGCACATGTAGGCTTGGAATTGACCGAGCATGCCTCCCTCATACCTTCGCATAGCGAAGAGCCTCTAGGCAATGGGGTACGAAGTTTTTTTTTTTTTTATAAAATATGAAGACAAAAAACAGACAAAAAATTTCAGTGACGAAAACTGAACATTTTCATATTTTCGGGGACGAAAATCATATTTTCACCTAAAAATTAAATGGGCTGCAGCTATCATCCGCAACGGGTTCGCTATAGGAGAGGGGAATCTGTGAATTTGGTTTGATAAGTGGAGACCGAATGGACCTCTCGACCAGCTTCTTGACTATGGCTAATTAGTCATAACTCTCTTTCCACTAACGTTTTACGTTATTATAGACATCTGTCTATTGATTCTTCTTGTAATAGGTGCGGAGCTGCTCAGGAAACAATCTTTCACACCTTAAGAGATTGTATCAAGGCTAGAATCATCTAGAACACTATTCAATTCTCTTTACAGGATGATGATCTCAATCAATTCCATATGTGGTCGCACTTCTTAGCGCACTGTTGCTTCTATATTATGGCTTCATAAAGACCAATGCTACTTTGATTATCACCATCAACTGTATTGGATGTGTTATAGAAGTTTCATACCTATCAATGTGCATTATATATGCTCCCAGGAAACAGAAGGTGAAACCAACACGATGATCTTTCCTTCTCAACTCTTTTCCATTTTGCTCTAGAAAACGATATTTAAAGTAACTGCACAAATTTGTTCGATTTGAAACTAGCTTTATAGCTGTTAAGAGAGTTGTAAACTGTAACTTGGTAAGCTTATTACCTTATAAATGTTTGATGGATATTTCAGATATCCACTTTGGTAATGATACTCATTGCCGACATTGGAGGTTTGGCCTTAACCATGTTAATCATCATCACCTTTGCTGTGAAGGCCATCAACCGTGTTCATGCTGTTGGATGGATTTGCGCCATTTCTAGCATCGCAGTGTTCGCTGCTCCCTTAAGCAAAATGGTACATTGTATATTCAATTATTCACATAACATAGATCTTGCATAGATTGAAATGCAATCTGAAAATATGTAAAATCTGTACATTAATTGCAGAGGAGGGTCATAAAAACCAGTAGTGTAGAGTTCATGCCATTTTCACTGTCCTTGTTTCTTACCCTCTGCCCCATCATGTGGTTTTTCTATGGGTTCTTCGACAAGGATGACTTCATTATGGCGAGGAATAACATTTCTATATATATTTCTCATTCTACTAATTTACTCTTGAAAGCAAACTGATTAGTCTTTTGTTTTGTGGCATTATCAGATTCCAAATGTGCTAGGATTTCTGTTTGGCATCTCTCAAATGATCTTATACATGATATACAAGAATGCTAAGAAGAATGGAGAAACCAATTGTACAGAGCCAGCAAGAAAGGGAGGGCACAGTGAACTCCAAACAGCACAGCTGCAATGGCAACAAATTCGATTTCCCATCAGTGGTGGAAATGAAAGAGAATCAACTCAATCAAGTTTGATGTTATGTTGATAAGTATCTAAGTTCTAGCGTTTGATGGAGGACTATATATAGGCTTAGGATGAATGCTGAATAACTAATGTCTCCTGTCTAATTATACTATTCTAACAACAACTGTTGCCACTTGGCATGCATTGACTTTGTAGTAACTAATGTCTCCTGTCTAATCAACTAATGATATGGTTCTGATTAAAATCCCAAAGTTCTTGATGTTTAAAGCAACACTAAAGGCTCAATTGACAATAGTTGTTTGGTGGTATATGGTTTTTTTTTTCAGTTTTCTTTATCGTTGAAATGTTACTTTGTTAGTTTTTGTTAATAAAGAGATTCGAACCCACGATCTTTTCCTTCTTCCTTCACCACCCTCCCAACCTGATAACCCTCTATATGACTTGATTTAGTACAATACTTTTAACTATATAACATTTTTTTCAGCTATGATTTAATGGCCTGGATTGTGTGGGTGTTAATTAAGATTTTCGTTAAATTAGTTATTATGGTTGACATAAACAACATATTAGCCGTTTTATTAATCATAATCAAAACAGACTAGTGAAGAGGAATATAAATTTGATAATAATGGCAAAAAAGATTCTTAAAGTATATGTAATATATTCTTGATGGGTCAGGTCTATTCATTGTAAATCAATGAGGGCATAACAGTCCTAATGTAGATTCCCGACAGATTTGGTTCATGAAATTATGAAAGTAAGTTATTGGTTACAAACTTCCAGTTTCCACCTTTGACCCGATGTTGAGTATTCCAAGACTCTTATATTATAAAGTAGGATTATACATTGATGAACCACAATAATTGTTCATACGAAAAGAAAATACAAAATAACTGCTAGATAACTTTTTCTCTCTTATGGGAGCTTAATGAATTTCTAACAACACAAACCCTTTAAGATCTAATTAAGTATCAATACCAAGCAACAATGGAGACAATAGCAATAATAGAGGCTTTAATGCACTTGGATGAAACTTTCTTGCAAAAAGGAAGCACATGTTGCTGATATTGCCTACATAAACACATGTTGATCCAAACCGCATGTGGTTCAAAAACGCTTCTGTAATATCATTCGGCCCAAATGTTCGAGGATGAGGGCCACCCCTTGACCAATCCACCCACGTGATGCTACTATTGGAGCTTAATTGAGGGTACATCATATGCACAAAAGTTGGTATAAAATGCTCTTCTGCAAAGCATGGTGAAGTGCAATAGTGTTGAACTATAGGGTAGTATTTGGTGTCAGATACAATGTGAATGGCAAGCTCACGATGCACCTCAAACCATTGAGACCCTTTTCTCCAATCGGTTATGTTAATTATAGGCCACATTTTTGGGCAGTATCTTCCTCTGGCATTGTATCCTGGGTCATCATTAGAGTCTAAGAAGCTCATGGTTGAGTTCATGAGATAGTCATATATGGTTCTGAAGCCAAATAACGGAATGCAGGATTCTGAAAGCAGAACAAAACGTTGATTGGATAAGTCCATCAGTGCATTTGCTAGAAGACGTTTTCCGGCATCCATCAATGATGGTGCACCCCAGACCACTAGCTGCCGTTGACAGGAAACATTGATTCATTCATAATCATTTAATTTCATCCATTGACAATGTTTATGCATAAGCACAATGTCCACAAGCACAAACTATCAAATCTCATGATGCATTGAAGTAATAATAAAGTCTGCTTGTGCTAAAGTTATTTTAATATTAGCTCAAGGTTTTAATCAATAGTTAATTCCAATCTAAAAAAGTTTAACCTATCATCCCACAATTAAAAATCATAATTTTTAAAATATTTACATTTACAAGTCAACTAACTTAGTGGAACTCTCCCCCATCTTTTGTTAGTCACGAGCTCGTTGGGTATAGGCAAAGACTTCCCTTTTCAGCTTCTCGCCTTGGGTATGGTCTGGTCCTTCCAAGTGTTTTGTATTCCTTTTTTTTTCAAATCTATATATTTTTAGATGGATCTGTTTGTAGTTGCAGAGATTGAGGTGAAAACATAGTTAGGATGTCAATCACTTTTTCCCTTAGAGTCATTTCTTTTGCTTAAAAAAACTTTTTTTTTATATGAAAGGAAAACATGTAAAATTTTATACTATCTGTGCACAACTTTACTTAATTGCGACTATAGGCACTTTATTCATGTTGCATGAATTACACCGTGCTTATGATGGGTTTGAAGAGAAATGAATATAAGCAATGGCAAGCTAACCTCGCTAGGAATATTTCTTCCATAGAATACTGAATCTTCAGGCATGGTTTCACTGAAACAAGGATGTTGGTGCAGGTAAATGGAGTAAAATCCATCATGGCCTTTGAAGAATTTCTCCCACAAGGGTGCCAGGGGTAGTGGACCTCTTGCCAAGAACATGAAGGCCACTTTTGGAACGGTTTGCTCGGTAAAATCTTGAGTACCTGAAATCATGGATGATGCTTTGAGGAACAACTCTTGGTAGGTCATGTTGTGCATGAGAGATGTTTTTAATTCAATACTAGGAGAGTTGAACATTGTGTTCTGCGATGAAGAAAATGATTTCAATGATGGTGGTGCAGTCACAGATAATAGTCTTGATGATGATAATGGTGATGGAAGAATTGTTGTGATTGGGGTAATCACAGGATACAGAAAGGCCTGTAAACTGAAAGATAGGTTAAGGCATAAGACTGCAGCAATTCCTAGTGATACACCAAATATAAAGAAGACCAAGTTATACCCTTTGTTTATGTTCCTATACAAGGGACCAAAGAATGACAGAGAAACTTTCTGAGATGGTTTATGCCCCATATGCCAATACAAAATGACAGAGCAAGCGATGAACAAGAAGCTTCTTCTTTCTATTTTTCTTATGTCACTTGTGAACGTACTCTTTGAACTTGGTCTACGTACGTAGCTACTACAACTTTCATTCTCAGATACATTGTAATTTTATACTCCCTCTGTCTTAGTTTTGAATGAAATTAACAATATAAATGTGGCTGTTAATATAAATTTTGCAACTACCTCTTTCCTGGCCACCCATTGACTCCTGAATATGTCTATGAACCCTTAGCGCATTACTTGCTATCACACAATTTTCCAGAGGTGGTATTTGATACGTTTTAGGCCGCTCCATCTCCAAATTTTCCTGAAAATTTCCTTGTCTGTGGTGTTTCTAGCATTAGATAGACTGAGGTCAGCCCACTCCACTGACTCCTAAGGAGGCTTCAAATTCGGAATATTTTACATTAATTTATCCACATCCCATGTACCTGTTGCATCAACCAGTAAGCAAACTGGAATTTTCTTCCCAGTATTGGTTAAGCTTACAGCAACCAAGAACTCGATTGTCTTCCCAGAATTTAAATCTTCTACATTTGCATGTGAAACACTTTTTTTTATGGATTTACTACTGAAAATCATATAATTTCGTTGATCTCATTTCTTATTTATTTATGTTATTGCAAGGATAATTGTAAAAAAACTTGCGATTCAACTAACCGCTGCACCCTCCCATCCACTTTTTCTCAGATCACATAATTTTTATGCTCAATCCATTGATAATTTGATGTAGATGCACCGCTTCACGCATATTCTGCTGCTGCAGTGTATTTGCCTCCCCCCTTCCATTACCCCCATGCGATCTCAGCGATTTTGATTGTTAGGATGATTCTCGCTGTGAGATTTTCGGTTCATGCAGAGGGTTTATACTCTTATGCTACCTCAAAAGCGATGAATTCATTACATGGAATCCCTCACTAGGTGTCCATAAACGATTACCGGACCATATCTTTGGGTATGACTCATTGACATAATTATTTGCTAATTTTTATTGGATTATCGTGTGAATATTCTTATGAAACCGAAATCGTGAATTTCTCCTTCAAAACTTATTTGTGGGACATGGACTATGTTGATGTTTCATATAAGGATTTCGGTTATAAATTCAGATCTGAGGCTCTTCATTGGTTGGTTTTATCTGAGGATAAGAAAGTTTCTGTTATTATTGTCTTTGATCTTATACAAAGGAGTTTAGCAGAGATTTTCCTGTCAGATCATTTGACTTTTGGTAAATATGAAGATTATTGTTTAAGAGTGATGGGAGGATGTCTCGGTGTGTCTTGCTTGGTTATTGGATTTGGTTTGGTTTACTTTGAATTAGACCTTTCAAATTTCAAGGGAAATTATATGGGTAGAGACCGTGTGTTGTGGTGGGAAAGTGTTTGAGGTACATATCCCTTCTTCAAATTCTTATATATAGCTGGATTGAACTTGAATAATGTCATGACATGCAGGGGAATAAATGTGTACTATGTTGGCTGTCTTCAAAATGTGTGGAATGAATAGTATAGCAACCTTTACAGTGATGTTTGTTTTTGTATATGTTTTGACTGCATGACTGATATATATATATATATATATATATATATATATATATATATATATATATATATATATACACACACACACATACACACACATATAAGAACCAGTTGAGAGGGAGGTACGAAAATTGATCGCTGTCACTTAAGAGTCCAAAGATAAGAAGGTAAGGTATCTATTAGCAATAAATCAGTTCTAAAATGGCCTATTGAAAGATTTAGAAAAATTATAAGAACCCGTTGAGTAGTTTAATAAGTAACAAAATCAATAAATTGGATGTATAAGATAAAAATAACGACCACATCTAGAGTAAAAAAGTAGAGTATCAAGTGTCCTAAGGAACAAAAATTGTAAGAACAGCATTAGAATTAAGATCACAAGCATTTGTGAAGTATTTTATGTTGCAGGACTAAGTGCACGTTCTATTTCTTCCAACGATCGACCTTTTGTTTCCACAACGTTACGAGCTATGTACACAACAGTGAGAAGACAGACAATTGAGAAGCCCAAGTACACTATGCTGATACCAAACTTGTTAACTACACTCAAGAAATAGAGCCCGATGACAAAGTTGGAGATCTGGTAAGATTAAACAAAGATGAAAAATTAGTGTAACAATAAAAGTTATGCACATCATAAATCATCCCAACAGGTCCAAGAAACTTCATTGCAATATATTCACAAGATAAAGGCAATAATTACAAGTTATATTAGATTCCACAGTGAAGTCACTTACCCAATGTGTGCCTAATGACAAAGAAATTGCTTTTGCTCTGATTCTTGATGCAAATATCTCTGGTAGAAGAAGGGCAGGCACAGGACCAGCACCAAGAGAGAATGATAGGACATAGCTGTTTAAAATTCGTAGACCAGAGTCAAATCAAAAGAGAAATGGAAAACAAATAACACATGGTAACCTTTCAGTGTATGAAAATACTTTTACTGACAAAATTAAATATGACTTACAGGACAGTCCCAAGGACTGCAAGGGTGCCAGAGTATGGAGCAAGGACCTTCCAAGTGAAAGACACGAAAAGAAGCAACATAGAAGCAGCCTGGGAAAGATTGGAAAATACAGGGAGTTAAGAAAATAAGCAGGTTATATTAATATTAGACAAAAAAAATAAGTTAAGCTGTTGAGATGAAAATTTGTTATTAAACCAAGCAGAAAGCAAAATAGAAAGAGATATTGTATAATCCAGAAAGGCTGAGTTTTGAATTAAAGAATTATAACTAGGAATAGGTATAACTATTATCTCTTAATGCACCTCTAACCAGCTTTGGATTCCCTTCATCTCCCCTCAAAGGTATTAGAACCAACAAAAATAAGATTACAAGCTAACAAGAACTGCTATTTACAAAAAATGATCACACAGAAATACAACTTAAAGCTACAATTACAAAAGTATGACGGCAAGCCTATCATTGACACACATGCATGAAAGCTCAAATGTTTTGCTTTCAGCCTTAGAAATATGTGAATTGAAAGTAATTATTACCATCCCACTAAAGCTTGTGATAAGGAGACGTTTCCTTCCTTTTTTGTCCATCAAGGACGAAGCAACAATTGTGCCTGCAACAAAATCAAACATCAGTCAGAAACAATATCATGTTTGCGAGAATTGCATGATATCAAAATTTTAGGATGAAAATTACTAACCAAAAACATTTGATGCACCAACCAGTGCACTTGCTGCAACATCAGAAGCAATTCCAGCACTGCGGAAAACAGAAGTTGAATAATAGACCACTGCATTTATTCCTGCCAATTGCTGGAGCAAGAAAAGTGTTGCCCCTACACTGACCACTGCAACAAGGAATATTTTATTAAGTGCTACACCAATTCACTAAGCATGAATCAACTCTGGAACAAACTAAAAAGTTGGTAGTTTAGCAGCTAAACAACATAAACTGTGATGAAATGATTAAGATATATCTCATCTCTTCATAACATACATCAAGGGAAAAGGGAAAGAAAAAAACAATGCATTAACAAATTGAAAAAGTAAAAGAAAGACCCAGGCTTTAAGGTTGAAACAACAAAATTGACTTCCAAAGTTCCATGAATACTCACAATGATTGGGGCACTACTGTACGTAAGCACTCTCAAATAAGAAAATAAATAACATAATTATGACCAAACCTTCAAAAGCTGCAGGTCAGCACCAATAGTAACAAACATACAATATTAACTGATGAAGGTATAATTAATAGCTGTTCTTCACAACAGAAATTCTGTTATAGTACACTAGAAACCTTAGCACTTGTTAATCAAACATAGAACTAAACTACATTAAAGTTTGGAATACCTTTCCTATACCGACTACTAAACAGATCAAACCATCCTGCTTCAGGTTCAGAAGAACCTTCACTTGCTGCTGTCAAGTCATGCATAACCAAAGCCACTCTTTCTTTTCCATATAGTGTTTTAACAGCCTTTTCAGCTTCAGATATTTTTCCTTGCTATACAATAATAAATGTAATTTTATCAGAAAATATACATGAAAATTATAACAATTGCACTAAACTCTTAATGATATACTATACAAGAAACTAGACATCATACACATATATGTCTACTAAGTAGTATTAAGATTATACATGACTACCATAACTCTGCAATTTAACCCAATTAAAAGCTTTAAGGATGCCAATAGTGTCTTTAGAGATTTTAAACATAGCATAAGCTCTTTTCTTTGAAAAAGTTAAACTTAATAGTTTATTTGCAAAATTGTTACCATAAGAGACTATAATCCAATGAATAGGTTAGCGAAAATAATATTTAACAGAGTTATTGATGTGTCTAAAAGTATTAATCTTTTATAAGAAAGGACACTTAGAGTAGTAATTCACACAGCTTTTTTTGCAAAAGTTAGTTCCCTTGTTATGTATTGTTCCATAATAAAAGACAGCACAGCATTGCAGTAATAATTCACGCTATTTGCTTTGCAAAAGTTGGTGTCCTTGTCATGTATATATATTGTTGCATAATAAAAGACAGCACAGTATTGAAGGACAACCTGAAAGAGCCACCGAGGACTTTCTGGAGAGATAGTCATTCCAAGTGCTAACAGAACAGATGGAACTACAGTAATTCCAAACATTGTCCGCCACCTGATAAAAATAAATGAGGGAGAAGTTGATGCAAGTTAATCAACATACAGTCACAAGGACAATTACAGGAAACCAACTATGTATTCACAACGCAAAACAAATTTCAAGGTTTTTACCACCTCTAGTACAAGTACAACAAATTAACAACTAACCAACCAACAAATATTCCAGGTCCTCCAAGTAAAAAAACAAAACCATGCAGATTCCATCAAAATTCTCTTGGAATACTAGTAACAGAAGGAACTACTTTGCAAAATTATCTTCTAGGATAAAGTTTTCTTATGCCATTTAATTTATTTCTCATTTATGAAAGACATGTATCTCCACTTTCTTTCTCATGGAGTGCTAACAACAGAAGGAGTTTTTTCACTTCTAATATTTTCACACTGAATAGTGTCATTTCCATCACAAATATATAAGCTCTCGAGAAGATATCCTCATAAGAAATAACAGCTGACAACTAACAAGATGGTAAAATGAAAGAACTCAATAGTCAATACCATATAGGATTTCCCACCAGAGGCAAACCAGCCAGTAGTGCTGCAAGAATTCCAATACATATAAAAAGTTGATTAACGGATCCAAGTGCACCCCGAATTTCGGTTGGAGAAATCTGTCCATTAGAAGGAATCACCATGCAATCCATATAAAATATGTAAACATAATCACAAAGGTTAAAATAGTTTATAAAGGATCACCTCAGATATGTAAAGTGGTACAACTGCAGATGTTATGCCAATTCCTATGCCAGCTAGCAAGCGACCGATGATCATTGTCTGAACACTCTGAGCAGTAGCACTGCAAAAGTAATATAATTTAACCCATCAAATTCAAAAATACCTAAAAGATCAAACCTTCTACCCAAGGGAGATTGACTGACCAAAGAAATCCTCCAATTGCTAAAGGGATTGCATCCAACTGAAAAGTCCTAGTCCGGCCAAATTTGTCAGCCAATGCTCCACCGGTAAATGAACCAACAGTAGCACCAGCAAGCAGTGCACTGACAATCCATCCTGTTCATGGATTAGTTCTAATGAGAATTACGAGAAAACAATTGATGGACCATATTCAAATCAAATTAGAATTTTGAGATACAAATATTTCACAGACAAAAAGACTCTTCACAAACAGCCAAAGTAATAAATAGATTCAATTAAACTTCATGCCATAAAACTGAAGTTTTTTTCCTGGTAAATATAAGAGTAAAATTAACAAGTACAAATCATGTTTGAATATATGCTGAAAATATGAGTTGTACAAAAAAAAATAAAGAGCTAAAGAACAAGAAAGAATTTTTGCATTAGCATCTACAATTTCTTTTTTCTGATAAAATCAATCAAACAATGCAAACTAATTTACAACGACAAATAACAAAAGTAAAAAGATGTACCTTGTATAACAGTGTTTTGGGTGATTCCAAGATCCTTGGCAAGGTACTCAAGAGAACCATTTACCACCCTATACCAAAAAGGGTATTGTCAGAGTTTCCTACCTAAGAATAATAATGGATGAAAATCAGTACTACAAGAAAAATTCAAAACAGGACTCCAGTATGTTTCTTGCCACCAATAACTTAAGACAGTATACAGAATACGATATCTTGCATTATAAGTCCATTGATCTGTATACCAAGTGAAGATGAAATCATACCCAAGATGATAACCAAATAACATGGCTCCAAGGCAAGCAACACCAACATAGGGCAGAACAGTTCCAGAAGGTTTGCCCGAAATATTAGAGGGGACAAGATCCTCAACATCTTCATCTGCAACGCAATTTTACACAGTAACATTTGAGGGGCATAAACACATTCACATTATGATCATTAAGGGACAAAATAGAATGCATTTTTTTAAAGGATAATACGATAATTTTAGGTGTTTCTGGTGTTATTCTTTGATTAGAATCAGAATTTCACATCAACTAACAAAGGTTCGTATTAAAGGTCAATGCAGGTTACCGAGGTGAAACTCCAATTCTGAAAGGAAAACAACAACAACAACAACAACAACAACAAAAGCACCTATGCATCTAAGTTTTGTCCTACAATAAACTCTTAACTGAGGAAATTCCAAAACATTTGGATGAAACTTCATGTTGGTATATGAGCAAACAATTATTAAATAAGCAAAGCAGTCATGGAAAATAGGCCAAACAGGCATCCATCAAACAACAAATCGACCACAACGAAAAACATGTATTTTTAATTGTAAGCATTAAAAAGGCATCATCAACAACAGAAGAGAAACAAACCAGAAGACTGAACCCTGAGTGATCTAGGCTTAGCAGAGGAGCCAAAAATGCCACCAAAACTCTTTCCTCTAATAGTCAACTCAGTTTCCATATTGAAGGAACCAGGCCACAAACCGCACCAGCTGCCTCTGCTTCTACTACTACTCATGATGTTCATGCACACTCTTCTTACTCTCTCTTTTGAATTCACCAACACTTGCAATCACAAACACCCTCTCCCTCTGCTTCTGAATCTGAACCCACCAAGCGGCTCCGTTGAACATTATCTGATTGAAAACTCCAAATCCAGAAAAAGTCAAAACTCGTACAACAGTACGAACCAAACCAAACCAAACCAGGACACGAATCTAGGACACTCCAAATCCAATTGCCGTTGCGTCAGGAAATTATCTAACGATTAACGAAAATAAGATACTCCAGTGGTTGGAAATAATTATTTGTCCAAATATATTATTTATCACTCTTAGTATCTTGTAATATTTAAATATTCCTTTCCAGAAATGTATAATTATAACAAAAATATTTATAAAAAATTCAAGAGTGTACAATTATAATAAATAATTAGAGAAAAAAAAATATTTTTAGATATTTTTTATCTTATGGAGTACTTACATATTTTTTTAAATGTATTTTAAGCGATAAAAACTACTATAACACATAGTATATTTTTAATATATCATTCTAAAAAATATCTTATTCCCAAAATTCGTTGACTTTTCTTACAAGTGGGGTTTGTGTTACTTTTCTAGTTTTCTATGCTACGTTTTCTTGACCGGGTGAAAGAATTCTATATTTTATTCTTTCTAAATAAATAAATAAACTGAGCTTAATTTTCTATGTAAAAAAATTTATATGATCAATTGATTAAAATTTATTATGGGTATTTTTTTTAAATGATAATTACAGTTACCATATATGTCAATTTCTAATTAGAAAATAATATAAAATAAACAAATCACTAATGTAATCCTTAAAATTATAATTAAAAGTCAAATTATTTTCTAAAAGTAATAAAATGGTCTCCATAATTATACATTACCAATTCATTTAATCCCTAAAGCTGTGATAATTGGTCAAATTAATCTCTGAAATTAAAATTAAAAAACTAAGTAATCCTTAAAATCAAATTCTCAATAAATTTAGTCATTACATTATTAGTTGGTGTGATCTAATAACTTAAAAAGACTCAATTAACAAGTTAAGTGTATGACAACTATACACATATAATTATCACGTCACATATATGAAAACGATCAAAATCTTTTTATGTCTTTATTTTTTATCTGCATGTTAGTTTTGCATTAATCTTTTGACTTAATCATTAATGTTTTTATTTGTAGGAATCAGACACATATACTAAAAAATTATAATAACTCACTCTGTACAACCATTCGAGTAAGGGGAAGTTGAATTTTTTTTTCTATCAAAACACTTATCTTGTTTTCAATATCTATATAAATTCTTACACATATAATTTTAAACCTTTTTTCTAATAGATATTTTCCTTCAAAAGCGATTTCATTGAGGTATTTTTAAGTCATAAATATGTGATCACCTTTCCCAGGGAGGTTTTGTCACATGAGGGATAACCCACTTTCGCAAGACTAACTTCCATTAATATTTTAAATGCTAATTTTTTAGATTAACAAAAATTAAAATACCATAGTAATAATAATAATTAAAAAAAACTGAAACATTTATTATATTTACAATGACTTGTTCATTTCGAAAAGATGAATTATCTCATGATATAATATTTTTTATATTAAATTTAGATCAATGTTAATCATAATTGTATACATAGAGTATATATCATAATTGTATATATCATCTATACTTTTTAATCTATTCATTAGTTTTCGAAAAATATATAAACGGGAGAATGCATACAAATGAAATTCCTGTTTGTTCGGAACGAGTAAATATGGTGGGACGTATTACAGAGAAACGGAGGAGAGCATGTGATATCTTTTGTCCCTTCGTTTGGAGCATTGCATTATAAAAATACTGAGAGAATGTGGGACCTATTAAGATTTATCATCCCTTCAAAACCAAACAGAATAGAGAAAGGAAAAAATGTGTTAAATGAATATTTACAGAGACTTAGTAAGGATCCTTCTCCAGTACTCTGGTAAACCATACAACTACTTGATAAAAGAAAAATTGTTCCCAAGCAACCAAATTTTTTTGTTATAAGCACCATATTATCTCCATAACATGGAAAACAAATTATAGTAGTAAAACAATACAAGAAGAGCAGTATCTAGATTCCTGAGATACTTTCATAGAATGGCATAAATACAAGAAAAAGAAATCTAATGCACATATCATTATCCAAGCAATCAGCAAGTACTGAATCATACTATCCTGCTTGCTATTGCTCAATGAGAAGCATCACTTGTATGTTTTTCAAAAGCACACAATTTGAAGATGTAAAATAGATCCACATAGAGCAGGGAGGGGGAATAACTGACAATCAAAGAAGGATTAAGGATTAAGGATTAAGATTGATAAAAAAAAACTCATAAGATTCACAGAACATATGGAGTGCAATTTCTTTTTCTTTTTTGCACATCAAAATATATAGGTAACATCGCTTGTAGTTTTGTAATCTAAATCCAGTAGTCCTTCTTTCTTGTTCACGTATACAAAAAAGCTAGTAATCCGATACTACAATAGTTAACATATGGAGCCCCCAATGCCCCATTGATCATAGACATTTAATTACCAGTAACTGTAGCATCTAATTGAAAAGATAAACTTTAATAGGAGAGCCAATTATAATCAATGTTTGCATAGCACAGCAAATCACAAAATACATTCACCATGTAAGAACCACCATTTGCTAAATCCCAGCACAATCTTCTTAAACACCAAAAAAAAATATCAGAAAAGCATAGGATACAATGGAATGAAGCTACAATACATTCTACACTAGTAACAAAGTTGTATCCTGCAATGAAAGGAAAAAGGGGATATTCCACGATAACAAACGAGGGAAATCGACAAACAAAAAAGATATATCAAAATACTCTGATAATGTTCTGCCACAACACCCTAAGTATAGCAAAAGCATGCAGTCAGCATATTATAGTGGTTTAGGAATTTAACACACATCACCTAAGTGAAAAATTGAAGAGCCAAAACCTTTCTTTTCTTTTATTCAATTTACAGTGGAAAATGGAAGATCTTACTGGAAAATGGAAGACTTTAAAAGATGCAATACAAACTAAAACTGAAACTACATGATTGAGGAAAAAAATATTGTAAGATATATATATGAACCAACAAGCCCAAAACTGTTCCAACATCCAATATCAAAGGACTTTTTTTGTTATTCTTACTAAATATTTAAGTTTTGTTGATCTTTACAGGCTCCTGAACTCTTTCAGTCTTTTCCAGTAACTGACGTGCTATTTTTATCTTGCCACACTTCTGAAACACCTGTTGAAAAATGTCTCTAGCATAGGCTGATAAAGGAATACCCTTTCCAAGCATTGATTGTGCTTTCTCATAAGCAGCATCTAGTTCATCTCCTTTACACAGATTCTGCAACTTCTGGTTCTCCAATTTTCTTTCCAATTTAACACATTGATCCAACTGATCATGTTCTCTCAAAAGGCTCTATAAATTGTAATTGTGAAAATGTGGAATCCATCCCAAACCCAACATTTCCACTAGCAATTCATAAGCAACTTTCCAGTTCCTAACCTCACCGTGAGCATGGATCAGAGCAGTGTAGGTTAAACCATCAGTAAGTCATCTGTTCTTGTTCACGATTTCAAAGACCCTACTAGCATCCTTCAATTTTCCCAATTTACACAGCATCGATATAACAGAATTATACTCAACCATCTTTGGCTATAAGCCACAGGTCAACATCCTCCCAAACAAATCCCAAGCCTCCTCCACTCGGCCACATTCCCACAATGCCGTTATAACAACAGAGTATCCCTCTTGAACACAAGTCAGTTTCCTTTCCTCAACAATCCTCAACACTCGATCAGCTTCTTCCTTATTACCCAAACAAGAAAACTCAGACATAAGTTTGACAACAACAAAAGCACTAGGCAACAAGCCAGAATTACAAACTACCCAAAACACTTGAATTGCAGGCTGAATTGCACCACTATTTCCTCCAATGTTAGGAACTAATATAGTACACGGTCTCCGCGTATTCCTCACTCTCACCTTCCCAACAGACCCTTCTTTTGCACTCATCAAACACAGCTCCCCAATGAGCATGTTAACCGCAGAATGAGTATGAAGCACTCCAATCTCGTTCATTCGGCCAAAATCTCAAGAGATGACTCTAATCTACCAAGCTTACACAAACCAACAATCATGTTACTTCAGGAAAAGGTATCAGGAGCACAATCTTGTGAAAAATTGAAAGTGCAAGCTCAATCATCTCCACTGATGATTCCCTCTTGCAAAGCACATTGAGCATGTTACTACACACAAGGTTATCAGGTTTACACCTAAAGACAGTTTCCATTTCCTCAAATAGTGAGAGTGATTCCTTAATTCTCCCTTGTCTCCCCAAAAACCTGATGCAAATGGACAATGCCTTGGACGAAACTCGACCCTTGTGAAACGGCAAGGTATTGAACAAGCACTTGATGTTGTCGAAGAGCTTCCTCCTACCAAAGAAATCAGCCATGTACTCAACGACGGAATCATCAAAGCGAAAACCCACTTGTTTGGTTTTTTTTCTGGTAAATAGTTGTTTTTTGTCCTGAATGTCTAATTAGGTGACAAATGCATTCATATTGGATAAAAATACAAAATTTAGTTCCTAAAAGAATTAAAAGTACAATAAATATATTTGGTCGTTGGGTGTCACCTTTAATAGAATAGTCTACATGACACAAATAGACGAATTTGTCACTCAAATAATTGTCAAGATAATCATCTCTAATTGTAAGCATAAAGATATATTTGTCATATAATATTTTTTCTTACTTTTTTCTTCTTACTCTCCTGACAAATGCGTCACTGAAAAATAAAAATACAAAAATATAAAATTTAGTCTCTGAAAGTGTAAATAGTGTGACAAATATATCTGAACGTTAATATTAGATTGTGACTAATTATTATAATTTGAAAAAATTTATAATGATTACGATAAAATGATCAAATTAGTAATTTAATATTTTTTTAACTTAACTCATCTCAAATAATAAACAAAAGTCTATCTACATTTAAAATTTTGATTTCGTTATTAACTAAAATTCAGATCATAGAATTAAGGTTAGACAGGTGAAAGTAAAAAAAATAAGAAAATATAATATAAAATTACTTTTTTATTTGTTTTATTAACTTTAAATTAATGATAAAAACTCATAAATTAAATTGAGTCTAAAATAAAAAAGAATATTTGTTTTATAAACTGGTAAATAATTTTTTTACACTCCCATGCTTAATGAAAGGTTCAAGTAAAAAAAATATTCATTGTAAAGCATTATAGTTAAATTAGATACATGAATAATTTTTAGGGAAAATTGAAATTGTAATGACATTTTTAATTTGTAAAAAATACTCACCTCCTTTAGAATGATTTTTTTAAGATTATGATTTTTTAAATGATCAGTTAATAAAAAATAATTATGTATGATTTAAAAAATTAATTTAAAAATCAACAAACTTTTATTATAATTTATAATTTGATGTCATTGCATATACTAATAGACATTCATATTTTATTATGAAAAATTTATAAAAAAATTAAATAAATAGTGTTTGATTAAACAAAAATAATAATTTTCTTATCATTTTACAGTTAAAAAAATTAGTGCTGATAACTTAAAAATTATATAACGAAAACAAACAGTTACCTATGTGATATAGTTCTCCCAAAAAATTTTCGCAATCATTATAAATTTTTTCAAATTATAATAATTAGTCACAATCTACTATTAACGTCTGGATATATTTATCACACTTTTTTACATTTTCGGGGACTAAATTTTATATTTTCATCTTTCACGAGTGCATTTGTCAGCGGAATAGGAAGACGAAAAGTCAAAAAACATTATATGACAAATATGCCCATATGCTGGCAATTAGAGATGGTCACTTTGACAATCATTTCAGCGACAAATTCGTTCCTCTGTGCCACGTAGACTGGTTTATTAACAATGATGGACGGAAGTTAGCCGGATATATTTGTCACCTTTTACACTTTCGAGGATTAAATTTTTCATTTTCATCTTTCAAGGACGCATTTGTAAACGAATTACACATTTAGGGATAAAAGTGGTTATTTATCCTTTTTTTCTCACTAAACTCATCCTTGAGTTTTGAAAATTACTAAGTATCGAAAAACAGTTTGCCAAAAGAGCTTGAAATTCTGAGTCTCCTTTTTGTTTTTGTCGTACTCCATCAACAACTTGCTTACAATTTATCTCCAATGCAAAAGTTTGAATTCCCACTTGAATACACCATTGATTTGTCTGTTGAACTGCCCACGTTTTTCTTCTTCAGCCTTCGAAATGTCCTCTGTTGTGCACGTTCAAGTTGTTAATTCATTGGCAAGTACACCAAATTATCTCAAGTAGTAAAGTAAACAGAAGTTCAAGTGTCGAATCTATGGGGACTTTATTTGTACTTAGATTGATATATACCAAATTTTCAAGCAATTAATGAATTGATTTAAAGATTTGAGAGATGAAAAATTAAAAGTAAATTGACATAAAATGAAACTAATTATCTAAAATAGTCAAGAGTGAGAAAAACAAACACTATGGGGTGATGAAGTGATGGTTGATTCAGAATGCGATTATGTTGAAACCTAGCCTACCAAAATTACTCACGATGTAATGTTAATGATCTTTCTCTATTTAATATTATTCTAATTATCACCTACATATACTCATATACTCTAACCATGATCCATCAAGTGAAAAAGCCTAATTTACCTAATCTTCCTCCTAATCTCTTGAGAGAATAAACTAGTTAAATTGCATTATACACAAAGATGCATAAAACAGGCTAAACAATGTCACTCTATTCTTAGATATGATCATTTAGATGTTATTTCTCAGTTCTTACAAGATAAACATTTTCCAATGCCTAAATCCTAAAACACATACATGAATATGTGTGATAAAGCCACAATCAATGAAATTAAGCACAAAAAAAGAGACAATGAAATAGGAATAATATTAAATAGATAATAGAAAAAATTACATCAGGGTGTTTGGTTAAGCTCCTAACAATGGCAATATTTAGCCTCTCATTGTCATGAGAGGCTTTACAATTGTAAAAATGTAATAGGAAGTGAAGAGTATAGAGAAGAATGGAGATAGAAGGAAGAAATGAGTCTTAAAGGTTGATTTTTCCTATTCTTGCACGAACCTTAGTCTTTGCTCTCTGTGAGAAACTTTAATTTCGTGAGTATTCTCTGTGTTGGTTGTGTATCTTTTTTCTTTCACTCCTACTCTTTATATAGGTGAAGTCTACTTAAATTTTACAAAATCTCGCGTTAAACGTGACTATCGCACTTAGCGAGTGAGTTGGTGGTCACGCGTTTAGCGCGCGACTCGCACCAAGCGCACCTTCAGGTATCAAGCTTCTTCATGTGACTTCTTTGTGTTAAGCAAGTGTTGCCCGCTGAGCGACTATGTCGCGCTAAGCATGTATGACACGCTGAGCGAGAGTCTTTAGATCTTCAACTTTTCTTTCAAGTTTTACTCTATGTTTATGCAACAAATATAACACCAAAGCACTATAAATTTATCCGTTTAAATACCTACTGGTCAAATTTAAATGATGTTAAAATTCTACTTATTCGCATATAAAAAAGCAATAAAAGAGAAAAAATCTAACAATTTTTATATGATTTAATTATAAAATATACATATACACAACAATTATCACAAGCTCACATAAAACTACCATTATGGTCTCAAACTACCCAGCCTGCACTGTATCTTTGAAGTTCTTTGAATATAGCTGCATCAATGTTTATTTTCAGAAATCCCGGTGCTGGTTTTTGCCACGAGATACTGTTGGTTTCATTTGAATGAGCATGTTGTAGCTTGCTGGCAGTGAACTCTCTAGCTTTTTAGTCCATTCGAAAAGGAGTTGTAGGGCTTGAGAATTGTTGATGCATTTGGTGGTGGGTTGTTGCCTTCCCAAACTCGATCATTCCACCGCTTCCAAATACACCAGAGTCATAACAAAGATGTGAGTTTCCTCCATGGGAAGTGATTGAAGCAACTCGAAAATGAGGTCTTTAGCTGAATCTGATGTATGCATTTGGTCACTAATTTTCCTCCAAAGACCTACAGCTTTCCACACTTGCTGAACCTGAAAACAATTAAAAAACAAGTGCCTTTAGTATTCACATAAACTTGTGCATTGGACACCCTTTTGTTGATGTCGTAATCTGGTGGGGAGGCATCCGCGATGAACACCCCAAAGGAAATGCTTCACTTTTGATATCCCAAAGCAATTTCCAGTTACCTTTCACTCTTAGGTCATGGTTACAAATCATTGTCTCCATAAGCATGTGATAGGTTGTTTTAACAGTATAGTTTCCTGAGGCATTATGCTTCCAAATAAGAGCATCATCATTTGCGTGAGGATTCAACAAAGGAATGGTATTGATAGCTTGCGCATCAGCAACATCGAAAAGTTGTGGTCCACCATATTAATTTTCCAGCGCAATTTCTTTCATGATCACTGATGGAGTTTACATTTAAAAAATCTAAATTCAATGGAGAAAGAGATGAGACATAGGACTTATCTGAGTTTTGAAGCATGGTTAAGACCAAATATTGATGGAAGAGTCATTTCCAATTCTCCAACTCTCATTAGTATGGCTTGATATATAGTAACAGGAAATAAGTGCTTAAACTGAATTTTTATCATCTTTTGCTACTCCACTTTTAATTTGCTCTTATTAAATAATTGATGGGAAAATAGACCAACACAATAACAAACTCTATAACAGAATAATAGGTCGTGGAAATAAATTCCTTCAAACTTGCAAGAACTTGTGAGGAGCACCAATAAAGTATAGAGCACAAGATAGGACGTAAAGAAACTGTGCTGGAGTACAAGTGTGAGGTGAAATTTCACATCAGGTAAAAGTGAAAAGGTTGAGCATCATATAAATGAGAAAAAGACCCATAAACTTGTCTTAAGGTTTTGGATTAGAGTGTGGTGTCAGATTTCTTTATGTGGTGACTTGTGGTCCACATGTGCAAATCTTCTCGACGTTTGAATCGTCCACACCAAAGAAATAATTATTTTTATGTTATCACTTTTTTTTTCTATTTGATTTCGATTCATTATTATATTTTATATTCTTCTATTTTTTAGTTTCTTTTTTTCTGTTTCTATAGCCAAAGAGTCCGGCCAGTACCTAGTTGGGCTCTTTTTATTCCCATGAATATTGAACAACAATGATTTATTTGAATTGAATGTACTTTATTCGAAAAAAAAATACCTTCAACTAAAATAAAATCCTAATATGTAATTCATCCCCTTTTTCAAATTTCATTAGAAGATACTCTAATGAAAAATTTACTCCACACAGGAAAGGAGTCCCAACAAATTATTGGAGTATAAGTGTGAGATGAAATCTTACATCGAGTAAAAGTAAAAAAGTTGAGCACCATATAAGTAAGTAAAAGACCCATAAACATCAGCTTTAAGATTTTTGGTTAAAGTGTGACGTCAAATTTAAAATTTCATTATGTGATTGCTCATGATTGATGTAAATCTCCTTACAAATGTGTTGTAAAAAATTTTGTGATTTAAATTCTCACTACAATTGTGGGTCCATAGTACCTAGTTGGGCTCTTTTTATTCCCATGAATATTGAACAACAATAATTTATTTGAATTGAATGTACTTTATTCGGAAAAAAAAAATACCTCCAACAAAAATAAAATCTTAATATGTAATTCATCCCCTATTTCAAATTTTATTAGAAGATACTCTAATGAAAAATTTACTCCACACAGGAAGGGAGTCCCAACAAATCATTGGAGTACAAGTCTGAGATGAAGTCAGTAAAAGTAGAAAAGTTGAGCATCATATAAATGAATAAAAGATCCATAAACATCAACTTTAAGATTTTTGGTTAAAGTGTGGTGTCAAATTTAAATTTTTTTTGTTAAAGTGTGGTATCAAATTTAAAATTTCATTATGTGGTCATGGTTGATGTAAATCTCCTTATAAATGTGTTGTAAAAATTTTTGTGTGATTTAAATTCACACTACAACTGCGGTTAGTCAGTTACAGACTGCAATATCACATCGAACTGCGCAAACATTTTTACTTATCAATTGTTGATTTGAGCGTGGATAGCATGGAAGTAACAAGTATAAATGAATAAACAAATTTCAGACTAAAGGGTCAAACAAATCGGTCCGGCCAAATCAAGTTTAATAACTACCCCTTAACTTGTTTCTTATAAAAGGAAAGTAATAATACACTGTATATATATATGTATCCAAACCAGAAGAGAGCCCGAACCGAACAGATTCCATGGCGAAAACAACTAATATAGCAGTAGTTTCAATCCCTGCGTTTAGCCACCAAGCCTCCATTGTAGGGTTCTGCAAGAGGCTCGTTCATCTCCATGACCACTTCCACGTGACCTGCATCTTCCCCACCATAGATGCTCCGATCCCCGCCACACTCTCCATGCTTGAATCACTTCCTTCCAATATCGACTACACCTTCCTTCCTCCTGTGCAGAAACAAGACCTACCCCAAAACGCTTCCTCGTTGGTGCTAGTCCAAACCGCAGTATCTTACTCCATGCCATCTTTCCGCGACTTGTTAAGGTCACTCGTATCAACCACGTCATTTGATGCTTTAGTCGCTGATCCTTTCACGAACGAAGCGGTAGAGATAGCGAAGGGGGAGTTCAACCTCTTGTCTTACATATACTTCCCTATCTCTGCCATGACGATGTCACTATTGTTGCATTTGCCAAAACTGCACCAACAAGTTTTATGTGAATACAAGGATCACAATGAGGCTATTCAAATTCCTGGTTGCTTGCCTCTTCAGGGCCATGACCTCCCCAGCGATTTTCAAGATCGATCTTGTGTTGATTATGAGTTAATTCTTCAACGGTGCAAGAGGTTACCACTCGCTGATGGCTTCTTGGTAAACAGCTTCTATGAGATGGAGAAAGGTACACTGGAAGCCTTGCAGGAACATTGCAAAGGGAGCAACAACAATAACTCTTGTGTGTATCTGGTGGGACCAATCATACAAACCGAGCAAAGTAGTGAATCAAAGGGGTCAGAGTGTGTGAGGTGGTTGGAGAAGCAGAGGCCAAATTCGGTTTTGTATGTGTCGTTTGGAAGTGGATGTACTCTGTCTCAACAACAGCTCAATGAGTTAGCTTTTGGGTTGGAGTTGAGTGGTCAGAATTTTTTGTGGGTTTTGAAAGCACCTAATGATTCAGCAGATGGTGCTTATGTTGTTGCTTCTAATGATGACCCTTTAAAGTTTTTACCAAATGGGTTCTTAGAGAGAACCAAAGGACATGGTTATGTTGTTACTTCTTGGGCACCACAGACCCAAATTCTTGGACACACTTCAACCGGTGGGTTTCTCACCCATTGTGGTTGGAATTCTGCACTTGAGAGCATTGTGTTGGGAGTGCCTATGGTGGCTTGGCCACTGTTTGCTGAACAGGGAATGAATGTGGTTTTGTTAAATGAGGGCCTCAAAGTGGCGTTGAGGCCCAAAATTAATGAGAATGGGGTAGTGGAGAGGGAAGAAATTGCTAAGGTGATAAAAGGTGTAATGGTGGGTGAGGAAGGAAATGAGATTCGTGGAAGAATTGAAAAGCTCAAAGATGCAGCTGCTGATGCGTTAAAAGAAGATGGATCCTCCAGAATGGCACTTTACCAATTTGGCACTCAGATGGAGAATGTTGGAAAATGCCTTAGTTATTCACTTATGGAGGTTACTAAATAATTAGGTGATATTATAGTGATGCTTTCGGTTATTTGATGCTTTTAAGAGCACTGGCCTGTGGTGTTTTTTTCCCTCTAATTGTCAGTTATGGTTTAGCTCTGTATAATGAGCAATATCATTTCTTTAATCAGGGTTTTTGCTGAAATAAAATACATTAAGTGTTTTTCTGCTTTTTCATATTTTTTCTTAGTTTGTTTTTGCTGTATCCTTTCATGAGAGAAAGGACGGTATTATTGAGAATGCATGCAAGGTGCACATGGGCGGAGCTTAATAGAGACAGGGGGAGGCATGGCCTCCCAAAGCCTTTTTCGAATTATAAACATATATGTATATAATTTATTAATTAGTGCAGGAAACATGAAAGCTAGGAGGTGGGGTGAAGACAGAATTGTATGACAATAATGGGGAATACGTCTAGGAAAGCAGTTACTAATAAGTAGAAGTAAATTCTCATGTGAATGCTTTGAAATAATACTAAGAAAACGGGGTTGGTGTTTTGTTTGATAGAGAAAAAGTAGGGGTCAGTTTTGGCAGGTATCTTCGTATTATGCAATATGCAAAGTTGTATGTACAATGCAAAAATACTTGTTCTTATATTATTTATTTATCAGATTGTATGGCATAGTAGAGGGATCCCAGTCCCAAAGTGGGGAGATGTGTCGTCGGTTAGTTGTTTTATGTAAAAGGTTTTTTTTTTTGTCTAAAAGTTCACAGCAGTAATCTCAACTATTTGGCGCAAACTTATGCATATATCTATAGAAATATATCTGTGTTATAAAAAATATATACAATTTTGCTTTGCTGATAGATAAGTAAATAATATAATTAATTAAAAATTTAATTATTTCTAATACTTGTTTTTTTTCCCTTAATTCATTTTCAATTTACGAATAAGTTCTTTCTTTTCATTTAAAAAAAAATCTATCAATTGCTTCTCTTTCTGTCAATTATATTCTAAGTATAAAAAAAATCTACAAGAGAAAATAAGTATAAATTAAAAACGGTAAAGTTTTAAGTTGCCTAAATTAAGAGAAATAAGAAGGGGAAAAAAGAGAATGAAACATTAATTGTCTCTTTATTTGTTTTGGTTAACTAAAAAAGGAAATAAGTAAGAATATATAATTATATTTAAAAATTAAATAAAAGTGAGATTACTTTCATAATCACATGTCAAATCTCACTACTTTCTCATTTCTTTGCAAATGGAGAAAAGTAACCATATGCAATTAAGTCCCACAAATATGAAATTTTAAGGGGGTGATTTATCAATTTAGACTCTTATATAAAGTACTATAGTATGATATATAGTCCTTTTAAAAAAATAGTATGATATATAAAGTACTACCTTGATCTATTTTATATATACTTAAATTTTTATATCATATTCAAAATTGTCTCTTAAGATATCAAAATTTCTTTATCTGGAAAAATACATGTTAGTTAATTACCATCGATATGCCAAAAAAATTGCCATCATATCGATATTAATCGCTGAATACAAATGAAAAAAGGAATGGACTAAAAAAAGAAATTAAATTGAAATTATATATCATTTATGTGATGTATTTTTTTTTCATCTAATAATCTTTATCTTTTATATCCTAGCCTTTTGGCGTTTTTGTTGTGCTGTAAACTTGTGGTACCACAAATTAATGGCATTTTTTTTAGTAACACCATCTTCGTATAGGAGTTTCAAATTACGAAAAATATTACCGTGTATATTGTTAAGATGTTTGCATCATTGAGCGTCGTAAAAACTGCGTCGTGGAAAGCCTTTTTTTAGTAGTGTTAATTAGTGTTTAAAAAAAATAGCAAATTTACTCTTTAAATTAATATATGCTATATATATATGATAAATATTTTCTTAAATTTAATTTACAGAGAAAAGCAGTTATGTGTGATTTAGCCACGCGGGTCTAATTATTGGAGATCCATATATAAATGGCATCTGCCCTTAAGGCCTTAATGAATATCTATTATATGAGTGGCAAATGTACATAAAGAATAATTGTAATCTTTGACCTAAAATGTCCTTGTCATCATAATTCATTTATTTCATGCATTTCAAAGCTTAATAGACGTTGAGCAAGTAATAAAAAAGACATAATGGAAACAGAGATGAAGGAAATAAGTAAATTACTGCAAATGACGTTACAGTTTAGCCTAATAACAAAAGAAAGCAAAGGCTCCTCGAAACTGGTTTCAATCAAATTCCATTGACCCTTGGCACGAAAAAATTCTCCATCAACTCACTCAAACAATCATAATGAAGACCATCAAAATGAGGGATTTTTAATTTGCTAAAATCTTTTTGTCGCTCATCTTTGTGATTCTCTGATCTCTTAGCTAAGTTGCGACTTAGTTATTATACGTATCAGGCCCAGTGGGGGCTCTGATACCAGTTTATAAAGAATAAAAAATGTATATATACAACTTGCAAAACTGATTGTTGCTTTATTGAATTCAAAGTGGTTGTTATATAGTCTTTACAACTCATAACAGAATGCTAGAAAATAGTTCACGTACAACTACGTGATTCTCAACAATTAAAAATTCACTTGTAACAAGTTAGCCCCCACGTTGTAACAATAAAGATCTCTTTCACCTTAATCATAATCAATATTGAGTGAGAATAATGTATAGTGGGAATAAACAAGTAATTAATATATAAAGAGATAAAAAAAATATATCAAAAAATTATCTAATATTTTTTATAAAATTTAACAAATTAATTATATTTCTTCATTCATGTGTGAAAACTTAAACGTTATATATAATATTAAATACATGAAGTACTGTATAAGGCTAGTTTCGTGTCTTATCCAAAGTGGTTAATTGTTTGCTGAAGTTGTCTTCGTTGCCTGAATTCAATTGAGGCTAACAGGTAATAATGATCTAATCTTGATTCTTGCAATATCTTTAATCATGCCTTATCCACGTCAATTTCCAGTTGAATTGAATGTGATTTTACCTTGTCTATTAAATTTAAATAAGATACTTCCTCACGTTACTTGTCCTTTTACATGCAAGATATCTCCAAAAGCCGTCCATTTGTCATTTGAGTAAAAGCTAGTAATTTGAATATATTATTATGTTCGACGATTTTGACTTGCAGACTTGTCTGAAGTGCCTAACCTACTCAGATAAACCCTCTTTTCAAGATTTTGCTTAACCATGTATGCATCTAAATCTTGACCTTCTAGAGCATGAATAATCTAGGGTTAGCGGCCCACATTATCGTCGTGAGGATATGTGTACATATAAATTAATGGATAAAATATATTTTGGATTCATATAAAATTTTAAAAGTATTAATTTTTTAATCAAATTTTTCATATTAATTTTATCCTTGTAAACATAATTACATTATTTAGTTATGTCAAGAAATTTTTTAACAAAGTTATACTATCACTGGAAATGAACAAAAATATATTTTATTTTTATATAAATGAAATTAATACAAAATATTTTATAATGACAAAAGTATATTATCTTTATTAGGAGAAACTCTCTTTTTATGTCCGTTATTCAATCTTTTTTCTTTATTCATTCTTCTTATTTTATCTCCATCAGTTCCTATAGTGTAAAGTTTCTCATGATAATGAGAGGCTAAACCTCATTGTTAGGAGTCTGATCGACCAATACTTGTAATGTAATTCTTTCTTATTATCTATTTAATGCGCTGTGCTTAATTGTTTATTATGGTTTGGTCATTCATATAATGTATAGGGGATAATACATTGAAAAATAGTTATTTTCTAAAGAATTGAGAAATAATATCTAAATGAAATCATTATTATATAGAAATAGGTTGATATTCGTATAACCTATTTCATGCCTCTTTAGTCTTAATGCTATTTATTATTTTAATATTTGGAAAGAAATTTGAGAAAAAAGAATAGATAAATTAGACTCTTCACCCTGAAAACCAAAGATAAAGGGTCTTAGTAGATGTGGGTGGAAACATGGATATTATTATATAGAAAAAATTATTAACATTACATCACAATTAGTTTTGACATGTTAGCTCTAACATATTCAAATTTTGAATTCATCTTTTTATTCTTCATCTTTTATTTTTCTTATCTTTTGCATTAAAATTTCTTATCTATTTTATCTTCTACTTTTTTATCTTTATCATTTTTTACTTTAAAACTTTGTCTTATATTCTACCTTTCTTTATCTTCAATTCTATTTTAAATTTCTTATCTCTTACTTTCTATAAATTTTACATTTAAATTTCTTATCTCTTGTTTGTAAATTGAGTTTGCATCAATCTAAATACAAATAAAGTTCCTATGTATTCAACACTCGGATTTCTGAGTACTTTACTACTTAAGACAACTTGGTGCACTTGCTAATGAATTAATCGTTTTACTTTATTTTTTATGCGCCAATTATTCACCAAGCATCATAAATTCATCAAATTTTAATATTTTTTATACAAAAACTTAAATGATGTTAAAATTCCAATTATTTACACAAAAAAGAAGAAATAAGAAAGAAAAATTATTAATTCCTATATAATTTAATCCCAAAATATAACTATATTATCAAACCTCAAACATATTTTATCTTAAATTAATTAACTTTATATATGATTTACACAACTCATTTTTTTAAAAAAAAAATATAAAGGAAAAACCGGACAAACAATTTTTTTTTAAAAAAAAGAAGCTTATTTATATAAAAGTAAAAAAAAAAAAGTAGCTTTTTTAAAATTCAGGTTGCTTTTTTTGTTGGGAAGACCCATTTTGAATCCGATCGATATCCATGTCAAGTAAAATTACGTTAAATTTTTTCTGTTTGAGACATGCTACGGCTATTACAAGACCATCCCTGCAAAAATCAGTATTGTTTTTTAAAGCTCACTACATTTATTATCTTACTCGTGGCTGGGTGATTTTAGAATCCTTCCGCCAGCAGCTCAAGCCCATTTCTGGCAACATCAAGTCAGTGATGGCGATTTGGATAACGTAATGACATTATATATATTTAATGGAGCAACATGTGATGTGGAGACTGTGTTTGATGAGTGTAGATACAAAGCATGGGAATGGAACCGAGCGAGCCAAAATATCAGGATTTGATTTTTCATTATGTGTGGCGGGTGGATGTGGAAAGCTGTATCGGACATAAAAACATTAATACAATTTGATTTTTCACTTCAAAGGAAATATCATTTACTAACACATAAAAACATTGTTTAACGTTAAGTTTGTCTCCATATTATAAAATTTGTTTAATAAAATCAAATTGTTAATATAAACATTGTGAGTTTACATTAATATATTATGATGCATTATATTAATATGTAATATGCTCAATATATAATTTGTCAATTTACTTTACCAACGATTAGTTAATTAGTGTAGATTTACGGTGATTGTATGAATAATTTAATATTTACTAAATAAAAACTATATTATGTATCAAGTTCAACATCAAACAACTAGTGTATTTTTCGTAATATAATATTATACTGTTAAATTATATTTATTTATTGACCAAGTAACATGAATCAACTTCAATCATTTAATAAATTAATAGTGTTAACTTTGTAGATTTCATTACCCTGGCAAGGACAAGTCGGCAGGTCAAGTTTTTCCATTTGGACCAGCTACAAAAAGCTCGATCATAAATGACTGGTGTTAACTTTATCCATGATTACTATAATTTGAGAAAATTAAAAACAAGTGACCCCCTTGTAATGAGTTCACTAGGTGGGAACTAGAGAAGATAACAATTATATAACATAATGAATCATTTAGATAGATTGAAAGAGAGAGGGCAGATTTTTCGGGCTCTTCCAAGCTAGTTCCTATTCTTTTCCCTCGAGTTTTCATGCATGAAATGATGTATAACAAACATCATTGCCATGCGGTTTTGAACAGTATACTTTCTCTACCTAACCGTCATTCACATGGAAATTTCAAATTCCGTTAACCACTTTTATCAACTAGTACTATTCGAAACTATTGTATCTAGCTACAATGTACCCTATGCAGCATGCACTTAGGGAGTGCTAGTTTTGTGATTCCATGCATGAGCGAGGGCCAAGTATATATAGGTTCTACGTACCCATCTTTCTTTAATTTATTTAAATATACATAATATTTTTTTTATAAAAGATTGTGATTTTACAATGTACTAATATATATAAACATAGATAGTTTTGCGAGGACTATATTAACATGCATTGCACACTTATATGTTAAGTTGAATTGGTTGGACTAACACAAACATATGTAGCTTGGGAAGAGAGATACGTATATATCATAATGAACCATGAAGGTAGACATTATGATCAACGAAGTTTCAATCATTGTCCGTCCCTAATCGATCCCCAGCTTGCAAATTAATCCATGAAGGGGACTGCATTTTAGGTGGTTGAACAAAGTCTACAGGGAAGGGTAAATTGATCCCTCCAAAATATCCTAAACATTTTGTCAGTAGGTGCATCATTGCCAGTGGCCTCTAAGTTGATTGCTGCACTAACTAATTAATTTGCTGTCAATTGTCATTATGGACAATGAAAGTGGGACAGTCAGAAGTGAGTTGAGTCCGATAAACTACAATAGAATATTTGTACAATAAATATGAGAAATACAGTATTTATATCTATATCAAATATTTTTTTAAAATTAGTAATTAAATTCTCATCAACATAATTAGAGACTAACTAAAGGTGAAATCAAAAAAGAATATTTGAAAAGAAACCATTTAATAAATTATTTTATCAATTAAAAAAAATTACTTTTAATTACTTAATAATCTTATTAACTTCATTATTTTTAGGAGAATAATTAAAAAAATCTAAAAAAAATATTAAAAAATAAGATAAAAAATGCATACATATAACATTAAACGTTATTGATTTTTATATAAAAATAATAATTTTAATTCCTGTAAGAATAGTATATGTTCTCCCGCCTTTACTTAAAATTAACCCTTAGCCTGATGTTAACAAAATCTGAAATTTAAACAGAGAAATTTTCGGTGCTTGTGTGTTTTATAGCAATATGATTTTTGTGTGGTGTAATAGTGATCACGTGCATCGCCAGTTTCGACACTGTTGTCAACCATTCTATTAAAATTAAACATGTGTAGTGTAGTGTTGCTATCATCATAATACATTGAACCCATAAGTGATGGAAGTTAGTAAGATTCTTGCAGATTTTGTCCCAATAAATTAATGACTAACTCAACGTCAATCACGCAAACATGCTTGAGAACCGAGCATTTACCTTACGTCACTGTGGACCATCAATCCACTTGGATCATTAAATAATCTACTAGTAGTACTTTATATTTCTCAATGTTTGACTTCCTCATCAATTAACTCAGGGTATTCTGGACCGCTGCATGTTTTTCGTCTTGCAAAATGCCTGTTTTCCTTTTTGTATAGTGTTTTCTGAATATGACAAATAACTTTTATAAGAATTAAAATAACGTTTTAATTAAATCGATCTACAAATATCAGCTTAGATTTAATCTACACCAATGATGTCAAGTTGTCCTCTTAATAATATCGAGCTAATCAGCTAATCCTCCTTGTATATATGCAAGCCATGACAAAACTTGTCTGATATATGTGTGTATATATATATATATATATAAAGTTAAATCCGATTACTTGCGTAATGTAAACTTATCGTATCATGCGTATACCGTCACCCATTTTGTGTCTAAGAATATGCCCACAACCCAACCCTAGCCTAATGAGCACTACTACAAATTATAAAATACTGAAAATCGTATATGTAAATGCTGCTCTGGTTTTTGTCTCATCCATTGAAACTCTACCTCTTGTCTCTTTTTTCTTTCTTCTAACAAATGATTATGCTTTCCTCTTCTATAAAAATCTCTCTTTCTTTGTACTTCACACACACAGTTACTACTTAACCACATATTTCGGTGCATCATCCAACTTCTTAATCACTCACATCCCTCACATAACTCATCATATATGGCTGAAGTTGAATACCATGCAAAATCCAATACTAACACTCCACCCCTAAAGCTCTTCGGCATCAACATTAACAAGTCCCCAGAAGATCAAACTCACGAATTAGCAAGTTCGAATTCCGAGACTTTCATGAATTCAAGAAAGTACGAGTGCCAGTACTGCTGCAGAGAATTCGCAAACTCACAGGCACTGGGAGGGCACCAAAACGCGCACAAGAAAGAGAGACAGCTCTTGAAACGTGCCCAAATGCAAGCTGCTCGTGGTTTTGTCGCTTCACAAATTCATAACACAATCATATCAAGTTTCTCTCCACAGTCTCAGCCACCTTTGTCGTGGTTATGCACACCACATGGTGGTGCTGCCTTTGTGGCTCCTGGAAGACTAGTCTATGCTGCAGCTGCTGATGGCCGTGCCCGCCACCACCATCCTCTACCACGGTTCGGTGGCTTCAACGGCGGTGATGGTAGTGGTGGTGGTCGTGAACGAGTCTTCGATTTGGATTTGCATCTTAGCCTATGAGTTCTCTGAGTCCGATTTTTCATTTAATTTAGCATCATATGTGTAGCAGCCGCCTTTGTATTTTCTTTTCTTTTCTTTTTATCACCCCATGTTATTGGTGTGCCTCTGTTAAAGATTCAACCTGACTAGTCACTTTAGTGGATCTCTTCTCAGTCATATATTTTTTCATCCACTTGCAATCCAATTTCACTTCCACTTGTTAATAGCAACCTTTGCAATCTAAATTATATGCAAATGTAAATTTTATCTGATAACTAGTTAGAGTTGTTGAGAAATAATTTGTATGCATTTCTCATGCCGATCTTTGAGATTTTTTTCTGATAAACTTTTAAATTTAATTTGTTTCAAACGAATATCACGGGTCATTGGCATCTAGGACATTATATTATTATTTATAAATTTGACTTCCAGCTTGCCAAATGCATACGGAATTTTATATATCTATATCTATCTATATATATATATATATATATATATATATATATATATATATATATATATATATATATATATAATTAAGCAAGAGAATTATCATAAATATTGATTCAATCCTCAACATTAACAAATCCCCTAACAATATATAATGCGACCTGCATGTATTAATCCCAACATTGTATGAAAGCAGTATACCATTCCTAACCAGATTACGATTACATCTTTCCCCTGTTAGAACTAGAATATGAACAAAATATAAGTCATTTTCAGCCATTATAAAACAATCGAGAATCCATGAGCGTGATAAACCAAAGTAAAAAAAATACAGTCTTGACTCTTGAGCTAAGGACTTGCAACACTTGTAAAACCAAATTGCAATGTAAGACCAAATATAATAATGTCACTGCTAAACCACACAGTCTACCTTAATTAAACAAATTCATATAAACCGTTGGATATTTATATGAAGAGGAGAACGGGTGTTGAAATCTATATTTTTAACCTTAATCCAAGACCACAATCTAATTGTAATTAGATCTGTAATTTTAATTATCTTTTTTATGAGTTGAAAAGTAAATGGTTCCTTTTGCCAGCCATATAGACCAAATGATTGTATGCCATATATAGTACCTGTCACACCATCCTTGTTGTCGAATTTAATGAGAGATTTTTGTTTGCGCTACGCATAATGTCATTGAAATTCCTAGCTAGTCACGGTCCCTACATTCAAAGAAACGTGGTTTGCGTGCTTCTCATATCCATCCCACAACCTGTATGTATAAGTACAACATCCACTGTCTATATATAGAACCTCTTCTGTGACGGGGATTCTATTAAGCATCACCTTCTAAGAGCAAGCATTGACTTTCAATGGTACAATCTATTCTACAATAATGACTTGTATTAATGATCTAGCATAATTCTTCTTCCCCTCCATAATTGCGTTGTATGCTGTCGGTACTGAATAGATTCATGTACAATCTACCATCCATCACCATGTATCCATGCAGTAATTCTATCAGCTTCCAACTTCATTTTTTCAATATCTTGATCATCTCCATGATATCCAGGCACAAGAGGCACACCTGCAGCTCCCATTATTCTCTTCGATGCACTGCCACAATCCATACCAATAAAAAAGATTGATAATCTAAAGATGCATTCATAATGAATCATGAAACTTAACTGTACGATACCTCTTGTCACCC
Source organism: Glycine soja (assembly GCF_004193775.1). Classification (NCBI taxonomy): domain Eukaryota; kingdom Viridiplantae; phylum Streptophyta; class Magnoliopsida; order Fabales; family Fabaceae; genus Glycine; species Glycine soja. Next base: position 48,005,271 of record NC_041009.1, on the reverse strand, counting down.
ATATCTCGAATAGCAGAGACCACTGTCCTCACAAAGTTTGGCGAAGTCAGCACTCTCCGACAACAATCCATATCCAGGGTGAATAGCCTAATAACGCAAACGACATGTGTCAACATTCGATTAATTCAAACGAAAGACGAAAGACAAAAAATGAAAAGCTGAGGGAGAGGAAGTGAAGTGAAGAAGAGTTTAGCTGCACGCTGGTGTCGACGATGGAGGCTCCGTTCAAGTAACTGAGCCGCGCCGGTGGCGGTCCGATTCGGACGGCTTCGTCGGCGGACGCCACGAGGAGCGAGTCCCTGTCGGCGTCGCTGTAAACGGCGACGGTTTGAATGCCGAGCCTCCGCGCGGTCCTTGTGATCCTGCAAGCGATTTCGCCGCAGAATCATGCGACAACTTGCAGGTTACCTCAAAGAAATTAACCTATGACGACGAAGAATCCATAAGCTTAGGGATTGCGATTGGCCGCATAACATTTTAGGGATTTCATGTTATAAGGCTTTGAGCTTTTTTTATTAGAATTTAATAAAATTTGCCACAGTTAAAAATAACAATTCATTAATTAAATATAAAAGAAGGATTAAATGCATAAATAATTTTAAAGGAAGAATAAAATCTAAATCGAAGAGAATTAAGAAGATCAAATTTGTAATTTTATGGGAAAAAACCCCAGTAACGATAATTTCTGTTTATGCACGTTGGGTTCGCTAACAAAACACCTCTTATTCGATACTCATTCATTCTGTATCCTTTTCGTTTTTCGATAGATCAGTGTTGCATGCAGTAACTGCCCCTTTAAGCTAACCCGGGAAACTTCATTATCCTCGTTCTTCACTTCAAAAAACATGTTTTTCTGTCAGTTGATCGGTTTCACAAGCAAACAATAGAGCTAAAGTGGAATATACTCCTTGGCTCATTGTTGGCTTGGGTAATCCTGGTTACAAATACCATGGAACCAGGCACAATGTAATTAATTATTCAGTTATTTCTGAAAGTTCTTGAATACACTTCTATTTGTATTTTGTAGTCAACCTTAATCTTTTGGTTTTCTCTCTATTATTAGGTTGGATTTGAAATAATTGATATCCTTTCTCGAGCAGAAGGGATTCAGATGAACACAATACAGTCAAAGGCCCTCATTGGAATAGGTGTATCATCCTCTAAAAATATTGATTTTTTCCCCTCCCAGTTACAGTTTTCATGGTAATTCTAACATTAACTTATATTTTCTTCTGTGGCCTGTACAGGTTCTATTGGAGATCGAAGTACCAATTTTGCTGGCAAAGCCCCAAACATACATGAATTTCAGTGGGGAATCGGTTAGTTAGTTAGTTAGTTTTCACCATACAGTACGCAATGAATAGATTTTTAGACACACACATACTTTAGTTTTCGTCAGAGAGATGCTTACTGAAACTGATTATGGATCTTATTCTTGAAGGTTGGGCCATGCCACTTGCTGCATATTATCAATTACCCTTGCGTCATATTCTGCTAGTATGTATCTCTTACGTTATTTTAAGGCTTCAACCTAAAGATTGTTGTACTCATTAAGATTTTTTATATATCAGAACAAAACATGATTTCAAATGTTGGAATTGATAGCTTAGCAGAGTTCATTTTGTGAATAGTGAGACAGTAATTAGACGTTTTATAAAACCGTTGACCTAAGACAGATATTAAGATATCAAAAAGTTGAGGTTACAGGTTTAGGATGCATTAATGGCAGCAGCAAATAAGGTGGATAGAAAACCCGTATAAATTTTCTTAACTCTCGATGATGAGTTGGTTTGTGGGAATAGCTTTATAACTAGTAGCTTCAACTCCCAAAAAGTAGAATTCTTATGTTTGAATTTTAACTTGTTAGACTCTTGTTATGTTCTGACATGAATTCACTATCTCCTTTAAACCAAGATAATGATTTGAATCTTTCATTGGTAACATAGTAGCTTTTTTTCTTTTTAATTTTTTAAAGCATTTTTTCTTCAATACAGTTTAATGATTAATGGTGAAGATTTTGTTTTAGGTTGTAGGAATCTTAATAAAATACCAATAATGACCGGAAACACATTAGGTTAGTTAGATTATCAAAAGGGGTCGTGAAAAAAATACCTGAATCCATGGTAAGCAGAGGAATTGAATTGATGAGTATGAGAATGTGTTGGTTTTGTGTTCCTCCTCAATCAAATCACCGTTTTTCTTTGGGGACTTTAGATTTCTCGTTAGGTAAGGAGAAGAGAATATAATTTATGATTTGGTACATTGGGGACCACAATCTTGATTTAGGTTTTAACCTAACAGAGTTTCTATTATTTCCTAACGAGCCAAACTAGTTTTCGTTTATCGAGTTCATATTAATTTTTGTGATGATAATCCAAACTTTCCAAATTAAATCACTTTATTGAGCCCATAAATGTAAATAACTAATATAATGATAAATATAATATGTAACCCACACTAATTAATTAATTAAGAATTATAAAATTCCTAACAGATTTGTTATAGATTATCTCATCACATGGATGATTTTATGGACAAGACACTAAAATTTTCATCCCAATATTAAAATGTTGTTTTTAAAAAACTTATTTGAGAACTGGCACATTTCTCTGTACTGGGAAATCATAAATTCTATATCTGGTGTTACTTTGTTACAGATTAAAAAATGTAATGGGCCATTTGGATGGTTGCAGTGATTTTCCTCGACTTGCAGTCGGTTAGTTCCTTTTCTTCTTTCATATTATAAATTGACACGGTCTATTCAATTGTTTCAACAGTACTATGTTTCAAATTTGTGTTTATAGGAATTGGAAATCCTCCTGGAACTATGGATTTAAGAGCTTATCTTCTACAAAAGTTCAGTGTTGAGGAACGAAAGCAGGTTACAGCTAGTCTTTTACCAAGCGTGAATTGGTTTAGTTCTTCTATAATAGCAAAATACATTACAGTCTTGTGTTATTATGAGTTATGGCTGTGGAACATACTTGTAGTTAATAGATGGATCGAAACAAATTTGACAAAAATTACATAATTGGAGAATACAAGAGCAATTTAGTTCCTTTACTGCACTGCACTTTTATACCAATACTGGTCTGTGAAACAGTGTTATGACTTGTGATAGTCCATTAGATTTCGTTAGGGGTGTAAGAGCAATTTACATTTGATTTTGATTGTGGAAGGAAGTTAGTATATGGACTGTAACTAGTTCAACAGTAATTACATTATCAGAAAAAAATATGAAAGGAATATGCTACTAATATGGACAGTTAGCGTAAGCTACAAAAACAATTGGAAGAGTAATGAACTTGATATTTGTGGCACAATTTTATATCACAAATTCTGTGCATTTTTTTTGCCTAATTTGAAATTTGATTGTGATTTCCTTTATTCAATGACAGATTGATGCTTCATTGGAGCAGGCAGTTGGAGCCGTTAGGACCGTAGTGCTCAATGGTTTTGACCAGCATGTCAATAGATTCAATTTAGGGCAAAAATACAAGTATCATAAAGTTTAAAATGAACCGCCAAGATGAAATTCGTGGTTACATTGTTGTACGTGCATGTTAGCAGATAGCAGTTATATATACCTCAAACTTGTCGTGAGTCATACTAGTGCATTTTTTGTAAAGCACTAGTGGTCATGTTCTAGCTCTGGCAGATATTGTTCCATTGTGAGAAATATAAGTTGTTGCTTGGACCAGTTCACGAAAATGGTAGAGCATATGGAGCACCTGATAATATGCTAACTAAATAATAAGTGATGAACAAACTTCACAGCACACAAAACTCAACAATTTTAATACTTGGTCATTTCATTGTCTATGGTACATGCGCCGATGATTCAGAACTAGGCCTTATTTAGATAAAATTCTAAATAAGTATTCATAGGGAAAGAAAATAAATTAAGAAGTAAAATGGATTTTTTTAAAATAAGTTAAAATTAGCTTTTGAACAAGTTAAATAGGAAGTTTTTAGAAAAGTTGAAGTAAATAAGTTAATTTTAATTTATGAAAAAAAAATAGCTCATTTTATGTTTTTATTTTCTTATTCTAAGAAATTTATTTTAACAAACCTTTTGTAACTATTTAAATTTAGTTTTCTAAATGATTTTTGGCTGTTAGATTTGAAGGCAATTGACCAACTAGGAGAATAAAGTGCTTACATTAGACCGTCTCTCCTCACTATGATATGACCTTTGTTTTATATAAAAATAAGATTTAATTATTCATTTAATTTATATAATTTTTAAATTTATCTTTTTTAGTCTTTATAGTTAATAAGTATATTTTTTAGTTCTTATAATTTAATTAGTGAAGTTTTTAGTTCATAAAATTTACATTTTAAATAACTATATTATTTAAATAATTTTACAGGAAACTTTTTAGGAATTAAAATATAAATATCATGAATTAAAAAATTTACTATTAACTATAACAACTAAAAAGATAAATTTTGAAATTATAGGACTAAATAAATAACTAAACTTAAAAATAAATAAAATAAAACAAAATAAAATCCATTGCACCGTGAGCTTCTTAGTGTGATGTTATTTAAAAGTAACTTTTATTCATTATTTCATATTTTTTTAATTAATTTCAACTAACAGCTGTGTGCCAATAAGAATGTACTATTTTTTTTGTGAACATAAGAATGTACAGCTAGTAAGTACTTTTAAGACACTGATCAAATGATCTTAAAAAAAAGTAATGAACTAAACAAAAAGTTAGTGTTAAGATAAGCAAAATTATTTTTTACCATCTTTTATGATTTTTATAATAAATATTTTTAATTTTTAATTTCTTAACCAATGATGTAAGAGTTTAAGAAATTAGTAGTATGAGAAGTAATACACATACAATAATTTATATAATATTATATTTTATGTTTATCTCTCTTTTCCATCTTATCGTTTATTAATATTATATTTTAAATTCATCTTTATTTTCTCTCTTTTAATTATATGTTTTGTTATACAATTTATTTATTGTAAAGTATAATTTGTCGAGTAGTATAACGTTAACATTCTTCAGCAGCATTAAAAAAAAAAAACTGTCTAAAGTAGTTGGAGACGCATTAATTTTTGCTGTAATTTATTTTTTCAGCCTCTATTATAGTTTAAATCTTCAATGCAAAGAAAAATCTAAGTAACTTGGCAAATAGTTAAAAATTATTTTGAGTCTTCGTAAAGAAATATTTTAATATTAATTGAGAAGTATTGAATATTTATAATTGTTTAAAAAGGAAATAGTTAATAAATGATTATTTTTAATTTGTTATCTATTACTATAGCTGGCATACAAGATAAAGAAGCAGTTAAATGTAAAATCCAACGTGTATAATAGAACTTGGGATCCTTGAACTCTGTGGGACCCTCCTCATTTAGAACGTTGGACTAGCATTCATTAGACCGTTACAAAAATCAAATATTTTACTCGCCAAAGGCACTGATAAGACCAAAGAAAAAGCAAGCCAACGTCTCTCATGCAATTATGGAGGACTTTGAGAGAGGACCAAGGTACCACGCATACGCTGCGTTGAGGGAAACAAAGCTTCGCATGAGGCAACAAGAAGAAGAAGAGGGTGTTGTTGAAGCAAAGGTTTCAACCCCACCAAGAAAAAAACAAGTCAAGTTTCAAGGTGCTGTGGTTTCAGGGAGAAAAGGGTCATCATCTCTTGTGGCTCAGTCTGTGCCGGATTTTTCTAATGTGTTGAGGAAGGAGAATAGGAAGCCGGTGAATGGTAACATGATGTTACCTCCTTTGATGGAGTTGACGCCACCTCCTTCTTCTTCCAAGAGTGGCTGTGGTGTTTTTTCGAGTGCGAGAGGGAGTAAGTCAGCGAATGCGGGTGAGAAGAGAAGGGGTGGTGTTCTCATGCCCAGGAAGAGCTATGCCAGCATTGATGAACTCAAGGGTGGTTTGTCTTCTGCTACTTCTAATGCCATCAATGCTGACAACAGAGGAGGAAGGAGTAGCAGGCTCATCACAAGAAAGACTGCTTTAGGGTATAGGCATATTTGAGGAGTGTGTACTGTGGAGGCACTCCTATGGTGTTTTCTTAAACCCTTTTGATTTGATTTGTTTATTTTGTATTTGTAGCTTTGCTCATACATGTCTTCGCTGCCCATTTACTTTTACTTTTCATTCTTTCTAGTTTCGATTTGTTTTTTGTTTTATTGGGAGCAACTTACAGTATTGTGCAAGTGTAAAGCTAGTATGATTTGAGCGAGTGAGTATTCATCACCACGACAATGCTATAGAGAGAATAATTTTCATATTCCTCTGTGTGTTGGGGGAAGGACTTTGCTTGTTGTGTTTTGGAATAAAGGAGTACATAATAGGCTACATCTTCCAAATATGTTTAATCAATAGGACTTTGCTTGTTGTGTTTTGGAATAAATGAGTACATAATAGGCTACATCTTCCAAATATGTTTAATCAGCATTATCAAATATGGAGCATATTTGTCCTTTAGTAAACTGTAATCAATTCTTGTTGAATACTTATATTGTAATTGCTTATGCATATAAATTGTAAATATTTTCAGAAAAACTTGTTGAAATAAGTTTAAAACAACTATATCGTAGCAAATTTCATATTAATGCATCATCAGGTAAACTTAATAACTGTAAGTTCATTCAACACACCCCTTGTCCAAAATCATCTGTTTCCCGAGATTTCAAGATAGAATTCACTTCAATCAACATACGACGACTTTGTGTCTTTGATTTGATTTACGGTTTGGCTAGTCATCAAGGCACATTAATGATGATATTTTCCATGCTATTTTACGCAAATCACAGACACATAAAATTGAAAAAATAGTAAATAAAAACTTGGTCACTGGACTTTATTTTTGTCTACTAATTCAACAAAGAGCTTCAAAAAAGCCTCCATAAGAAATACCATAATCCTATTTGTACAAAAAATACACCTTGTTAGATCACAACATCTCGCCAGAGAAATGACTGGTGAGATGTTGCATGAAACAGCTGAAAGGAATTTTAGAAGGAAATGGTGCCTTGCTTGCAACCTGCAAGATCTTGAACAACTTCATCAACCAAAATTTGAAGTATATCCCCATCTATATCAACACCAGCCTCAAATGCTTCAATATCAAAGTCAGTCCATTTCCCCAAGGAGTGGCTCATTTCCCATTCTATAATTTCATCAGGTACCATCCCAACCATAGATAACCACTCATTGATCTCCCTCTTCACCTCTTGAGCCAACATCTCAGCTTTCATGCATAAGGGCAGCTTTGTCCATGCCTTGGATCCAGAGTTAAAATATTGGCAGCAATTTGATTCTAGATATTCTATAACACAATCAAGGAGAAACCCCTTTAGCTCCTTTCTCTGTTTAGAATCCTCACAACCCACAACAACGCCATTAGCATCAGTCCACATAGCATCACTCGCCATACTGTCAAGATCATCACCAAGAAACCGATAAATTAGAAGTTGTGGCCCTTCATCCTCTCTGCGATCAGTTGCAATTCCAAGCACTAACTCAGCATGCAAGAGAATATCCTTCATATGGCCAAGCTTGCTTCTTGTCAATTCTGTCCCCAAAGTGAGCAAACTTTCTAATGCCCTGGGAATTTGGTTGATAAGATCACTCAGCATCTCACCTGTGCTTCCTTTTTTAAAGGATGTTGCAGAATCTGAAAGTTCAGTATCATGTTCCAGTTGACCATAATATGAGTAATTCATGGAATCAGGGTGAAAACCATGCCCTGGAATAAAATCAAAGACCACAAGCATCAACAAGAGAAAGTTGGCCCATAAAACAGAGGAATTCAATATATTGTTTTTAGAAATTACTTTTACATAAATCACATTTTTTTTTAAAATTCTACTTCACCTGAGCTTTCATCAAGACTACTGGAAGAAAAAGAAGCTTCCAAAACAGATCCAGGACTCAGATGATTACCATTGCAAGAGGTTCCTAATAACCTTTCTTGTTTTGCCCCATACTGATAAGAAAAGGAAGCAAACATAATGTCAGGTATAACTGTCAGAAGAATTGCCAATTTCCACCAATCACAGTACAGTTAACTGAGTTCATGAATTCATACTCAATCTTAAGATAAACGAATCTAAGTGGCTATAATTAAACACAATCGTTTCAGGAAATATTATTGCATAAAAAATGATGATTGTAATGCTCTTGCCAGATCCCTGAGCTTCAGCTCTATCAACATCATTAGACTAAATTATTATAAGCATATTCCATTCCGTACAGTGAGACAATATTGAAAGAGAAGACATACATGGAAACCAACATTTTCATTAAACATGTGATGACCATCATGACAGATCAGATTCTCGGAACTTAGAGCAGATATCAGCTCTTGAAGAATCATGGCACTCGATTTTTTAGGTGGAGCACCTGTAGCCAACTCCTCATCTCTTTGAGAGGTTAATTCCTTCAATTTTTGTTCTAGAAAGGCACCTAAAGCATCAACTCTCAGAGGCGAAGGCCTTCGGAAATACCTCATACTCTCATTATCACTGCTTGTCTCTTCCCTCTTGCCATGGATTCCTATCTTTTGCTTCAAGGGGGGATTAAATGACACTACATTGATCTTATTGTCATTAACCTTAATAAATCTTTCTCCTTGACCAACTTGTTTATTTTTTACAATAGAATTGTTCAGGGAGGAAGCATTGAAGTCCCTTATTTTGCCACCCATTCCACCAGAATGGAGATTTCTCTGTTTTGCATCAACTGAATAAACAGAACCCGCGCCTTCCAGTTGTGTGACATTAGGGATCCTTCTTTTTCTCTCTAATGTCCTTCCATGAGACAAGGAACTCTGCTGTCGATTGTAAGGTTTTTTCTCTAGGTCAAATTTGGAACTATCCGCTTTGGTAGGTGACCTCATCCTTGATCGGCCACTTAGACTTCTATTCATAGCAACAAAGTCTTTAGTTCCATTCACAGCACTCATAGATGACAATACCCTTTTTACTTGCATATCACTTGTTGTAGATCCAGATGAATATCTTTCACTGCTTAACATCTGTTCTTGTGTTTGAGTTTTGTGTTTTAAGGCAAAAGAAGATGCATCATCCTCTAGGGTCCTTGATGATAGGCAAGATGAATTCCATTTAGCTGGACCGTCATGGGGCATTGGCATTCTTCTGGCAGTGGGTTCACTCCATGATTGATGTGCATTATTTTTACCCTTTGCTTCAGTAACAAGAGATATGAGCTTTTCCTGACTTATCGGAAGAACTACATCTCTTTCATGTCCATGAGGAGGGAATGACTTTCCCTTCTTCTCCATAGATGTAGCTGTGATCACATCTGAAACAATGGGCGGAGGAACCAAAGACTGTCCCCCAACCTCAAGCTTGCAGTCAACAACATCTAGCAAATTACCACAGTTTTTGCAAGAGGTCTGCCCCATCAATTGTTTGCATGGGCTGGTTTTATAACAAGATTGATTTTGCATAATCGCTGACCCATCTTCCACACCATTTGACACAATGCCAGTCTTATGAGGATACAAGGAAGCAGGATATGTGAGAGAATTTTTAGCTCTACTTCTGCTTTGCAGTCCAGGTTCCAAAATTTTTGTAGCTGCTCCTATTAACCTAGCGCTTCGAGAAGCACTTTTTCCAGAAGGAACTCTCGGGCTTTTCAAAGAAGAAGCAAGCTTTGGATGATGATGATTATATTTTCTTGCTCGCGACAAAACACTCTTAATTTGCAGTGCCTCAGCTCCAAACCTAGTCACTGCCCTTCTCTCATACACCCCGGTTTTCTGAAGCTTCTGAGGTCTTGAATCATGTTTTACAACTCCCATTTCCAAATCGACACCTTGCCTATCCAACTCACCATGATCAGCCGAAGACTCCTTCTTCCCATCAGCACAAACATCAGCCAACACGGCTTTCTTGGACTTATCTCGCTGAGCTGCCGGAATAGATTCTAGACCCATCAACCTAGCTACCAGACTCGGAACTCGCAAGTCACTCTTTTGCTCTCCATCTACACCATGATTCCCACCTTTTTTAGCACTAGGAAAACCTCCACTATTCTCATTAGCAATCTACAATTGAAACATAGCCACAACAACCAACAAAAAGAGTAAGTACTAAAGTTTAAACAAAATAAAGTAAAAAGAATCAACACAATCAATTGGGCATATAAAGCCTTACCAAGTGAAGCTTGGAATTCGGCATTTTTTCATCTCCCTTAAACTTTTTTGCACGAGCTGACACACACTCAACAACATAGATCAATCAAAACAAACACATCAGTCTTCAAAAATCAGGAACAATCCCTCATGTCTTCGTGTGTGACATTTAAAGCCAAATTTATATTACATTACATACATTTTATTATTATTATATGAGGATAGATTTAGAAACAAACTAACCAGGAGGAAGAAGCTTCTTGGAGAAGAGCTTCTTCTTGGAGAGTTTCCTCTTCCAATCAATGAGCTGAAAGAAAATGCCAACACAACCACCAGGCTTATGCTGCTGCACCTTCTTCTCCGTGATAGCCAAATTCTTCACCGAGGAATCATTCATTTCTGCAACACTCCAAAAACCACCGACACTCCAAAACCAAAAGTACCGAAAGTCAAAACCACCTTCCTCAAACCACAATGGGTTCCTCTCTACATTGTTAAAACCAATAAACACATTCAACTCTCAGCACACATTCTCTTTCTCTTTCACTGCTCAGAAAAATACTTGACATTCCCATGAATATGTTTCCCTCACCAACAAAACACGTAAAGAGGAGGAAGAAAAAAAACAGCTTTCTCTTCCCTTTAGGTACCCATTTGCAAAAGCTCACTCTCACACTTATGGAAACAACGTACAATAATGTTATCGAGAAAAGACATGGGAACAAGTCTGCAAAACTTCTGTGCCAGGCCAGCCACGACAGCAGGACTGAGGCAGAAAGCAACTCTTGATACAGCAAAACGACACCGTCGAAGAAAAAGCAAAGAACAAAACAATTACATAGCAACGTTTCTAAATCACAAGCATCGTCAACAATGCCGCTAATGCTATGTGCTCTCTACTACTACAAAGTGCAAAGCAAAGCAAAGGTTGTTTCTTGTTGAGGAGGCGCGCGTGCGGATAAGAGAGTGAGAGAAGGGTGCGTAGGATAAGGGGAATGAGACAAATGGGGCACCCCACGCGCAAGAAAGCATTGGTCAAATACATTAATGTTAGTGTTATCGGGACAACAACCGGAAACAGAGGTTCGGTTTGTTGGGTAATGTTGGGTCTACGTCTGTCTGCTATTCTGTGCTGTGGGAGCGTCAATTCGTTGCTTTTCATGCGGTGTAACTCACGCGCCGTCAATGCACTCGCCCCAACCAACCTGTAATTTACATATGCTTTCGTGTTTGTTTCAACTGCTGCTAATGTAATGTGATTTATCTTTTGCATAACTTTTCATTAGAATTCATTTTAAAATAAATTTTTTAATCTAATACATAAATTATTTCAATTCACATCAATCTAGATTCAGAATTAATCTTGATCTTTTTTCTAACTTATATAAATTAATAGTTAAAATATATTTTTTTATGTCTGTAATTTAAATTTTTTTATTTTTATTCTTATAAATTATGTTTTCTGTTTTAATTCTTGTATATTTTATTTATTTTTTTTATCGTTAAATAACATTTTAAATGATACAATAAAAATAATATTATTTAAAATACTTTAAAGATGAAAAACAAACATTTTATAAAAACTAAAACGAAAAAAATTACAGAAACAAAAATAAAAAATATTAAATAATAAAAACTAAAAATATATTTAAATTTAAATTAATTATAAATTCAAAATCAACGTGAAATCAAAATCAATGTGACTCTCTCTAGTAAGATGTTAGATTTAAATGAAATCTAGTACAGTAAGTAAATAAATTACACAGTTTGAGAACTATCCGAATAAAGCTAGATGTGAATCTTTTTAGTAAGATGTTAGATTTAAATGAAATCTAATACAGTAAATAAAATACTATGAAAAAAATTATAATTAAGAAGAAAGATCTCGTCCGGAGAAATCTGCTAGATTCTGAGACAGAAAATGGTGATTGTGAGTTTTATAAGATAAAAATAAAAGGGGTTAAAGGGATGCATTAAAAAGAGCATTCCTCTTTTGTAACAAAGTTTTTTTTTTTTTTTCCGAATCTCTTTTTGTAACAACTGTACTGAAACACCAAAATCACTGGTGCAATTGAACTATAGGCTATGCAATGGCATAAAGCTCGAAAAGGATATCAATAATCATGCTAAACTTTTCCTCTTCTTTCCCGTTATTATTGCCTACTATTACTTACTCCGTTGGCAGCAAGAAAAGGGTAAGAATGCACAGTGCGATATGCCCCAACTTTTGGGGTTAATAATCTTTCTAAACATTTTATAAAAACTTTCATTTGCACATACACTTTATAATGTACTTTTGTTAATGAATTTGATTGAATTTTTATTTTTATTAATATATAAATTTTATACTATGAATTAACTAAAAATTATGATAAGTATAACTTCAAAATAATTATTATATATATATTAATTTATCATTACATAAAAGTATAAAACTTTTTTTATATGGTTGACAGATAAATTATTTTAAAAAATGTTGAAGTTACACGTGAGTTTTGGTGGACCCATCTCCCGAAGATAGGCAAAATAGTAACCAAGGTAAAATAATGAGAATATGAATATCAATGTATAGTAAAAAGAACTGTGGTCACATGAAGCGTTGGGAAGGCGTGTGAAAAAGTGCAGTATTTGAGACTTGACCAATCGATCATCGTTCTTAACACTGTTACATTATACTAATCGGATTTGCACCTTTTTCAGAACTAATTGTTAAAGGATTTGTTGTATTTTGTTTGGAGAAAAGAAAGTGAGAAAGCCCAATCCATCACAGAACAAAAGCCAATAGAAAGAAAGACAAGGCAGACGAAATTTCTCTCAAGTATATGACAAAGAGGAAATATAGTTTATGGCTGGGTTTGAGTGTCATATGCGAAACATCTAAATATAAATTTTTGGGCATGGTTGCATTAAATATATATTTTATATATGCGAAAAATCACGAAACAGACAGTTAGAAAACAAAAGTTCTATTTTTTCATTGGATATTTTTTCTTTTCATTAGATCGTAGCTTAGATTTTTCCACCAAAAAAAATATAGATCGTAGCCTAGATTTGTGCCGAGATTTAGATAAAATAATATCAATTGTTTGTAGAGTGTAACTTTGACGTAACGTCAATATAGAGATTATTACCCAGATCAACGAGAAATTACCTTATGAGTAGTTTTTAAAGTAATTATAAAATTAAAGACACAGTATTATATGTACAAAAAAAGGAAACAGTATTGTCATATTTGTTAAAGTATAAAAAGAGGACAAATTTGTCATAGTATTTTTTTGTATTTATTCTCTTAATAAAAATTTGAAAAATTAGTGGAATCTTCTGGTGGAAAGAATAAGTAAAAGAAACGAACAAGGAAAATAAAAACGAGAACTTGGCCCATATTTAAAGAAGGACGTGTACTATTATCCATATTCCATACTCCATAATAAGTTCGTTATACATTAGTGGACATGAAAATAAAATTAAGAATAAGTGGTAATAGAAGTCCTAATTCATTTGAAATGGTATGTATTTACGGAGAAATAAGCTCACAAAGCAGACATGATTGTAAGAGAAAAGAGCCAAGATGAATGTTGAACGAAGAATAATTGTACCTCTCATAAATTTCGAAAAAATAAAATAAAATTGGGGAGGGTGTACCCCCTTAGACTTAAGGTATCGATGGTATTCCATCAATGTTTTATAGAGGTGGATATACCAGTTGAAGCCTGTGAGCTGGGCCATTTAACTTTGCACTAGAACCACATTGTCTATTTTTTTGTGTGCCAAGTGCTCAATGGTCTTCTACTTATATAAAACAAGATGATGCAGAGGAATGACTTCATCAATGTGGGATTTCTCATATGAAATTAACTTAGAGAAAGATTAATTTCAGGTTACTTTTTATCAAGATAAAAGCCAGGTTTGGTTTCCGTGCCAGAACAATGTGTTGTGAATCTTTCTTTAATTTTAACTTCTCAAGGATGTAAAAAACACCTTTTTATTTTTTTTATCTTGATAAAATTGAATTCTCACACCACTCTATTCCAACTTATGTATAATTATTAAACACAATAAAGTTTTTCTTATCAAATTGTAACTTGATTATATTCTTATGATTGAAACTCAAGAGAAGATTCATCAAAATAGAATAATCCGCAGCAACTCTTCTACACTATATATGTAGTCTTTTTTTACTATGATAAAACTTACATGAAATTGTTTAAATTTTTCCATCAAGTTCTCAAATCAAACATTTCTTTTAAAAAAAAATATATTTCCACAACATATTATGAATGGAGGTTATTTAATAGTACCTAAAATAACGTCTATATGTGATCATTTGATATAAGAACTCAATCATGAGGACATAAAAGAACTTTTTCATTATTATTATCGTTAATACTTAGTATAAGTTATATTTACTTTCTTCATTTAAGAAGATCTAGAGATATAGTATTAAATATTGAGACAGAACAGCTCTATGTAGTGTGTCTGGTGTACTTGGCATGTGAATAAGGGATCACATGGTGTTGGTCTTGGAGTTGGGTAACAAGAGTGTATGAGCTGTTTGCCTCAAGGAGTTGGATTGAAGATAGAGTGCTGCTGGTTGGCCAACCATGTCTTAATCTTTTACCTTTTTGGTTGCTTTCAACAAATAATTCAAGATTCAGCAACTACCAAAGGGTTTCCATTTCCACCAGTATACGGCATACTATACACTAGAAACCATGTGTGTGACAATTGAACCTTATAATGCGTAGTGACTTGGGATACCAAAGGGGTCACCCCTATATATTTATTGACTGTTATTGAACTTAAGACCAGAGGTTCAATTGTCTTATGTTTGATTGGCCAATTTAGCTTGGACAATCTACAATCCTATGTGTCAAGTTTAGAAGACATTTCTCTCAAAAAAAAAAAAAAAAAGAAGACATAGACACACCATTGACTTCTATGACCAGACGGATGGTCCAATTTTAAATCACATTAATTAGTATTTTAACGTAATTTTAGATCAATGAACATCAACCAAACATGTACTTATGCATACATCCTTTTTTTTAAGCATACTTATACATACATCCTGTTTCCGCAATATGTTAGTATTTGATTTGATATGAGCTAATGATGCTATATTTGCAAAATGTCAAAGCTAAATACATTGGTATTGTACTAGTCTACTAGAGTAGTAGCGTACGACGACGAAATCTAATTGAGATATGTGCTATAAGTCTGCAACTACCAAAATTCATTAATAAATTATCTATCTTAAATTTTCATGTAATAAGGTCAATTAAAAGCATGTTTGGTAGACGTTTGGTATGTGATATTTACATTAATTAAATGCTTACATATAGCACTCCATTCTTTTTCCTCAAATTCAGATATTTATCCTTTGTTAGTCTCTCAAATTAAAATTTATAAAATATCTTATTTAATTGTTCTTGCACTAAAAAATCATCACAAATTATACATTCAAGTTGTAGAAAACCATTTTTTTTTAAAAAAGTTAAAAGGAAAAATATAAAAGCAACACAAAATTTAAAATTAAAATGATGGAAATATTTTTATTTAAAAAATATTATATTTGAAAATAATTTTAAAAAAATTCTTTAAAAAATATTTCAATTTTTGAGGATAAAAAAGTTTTCAAAAATAACAATCAAACAGGCCTTAATATAAGATGTCAACATTTCCACCGCCCTTTTTTTGTCATTGCATTCTTTCATTTCAACGAGTAACCTCATTGATTAATACCTTCAGTCTTTTGCAAGAAAGTTTGGGCAATTGACATATGCATTTCTTTTGCTTTACATTCCTTTTTTGACAATGGACTGTGATAAAAATCAGATATGACTTGTAGCTTGCACGGTCAGGAAAAGGTTCAGAAGTTAGAAAAACAAATCAATCAGAATAGTTTTATTATACTATTATTACAGTATTTTTTTTACTTTATATAATTATATATTCATAATTTTTTTTCTTAGTTATATATAATAGGTATTTTATAATTTATTAGATTAGAAATTAATCTGATTTACGATATGTAATTATCATTAACTTAAAAGAAAATTTTAGATATGATAAAAATCAAAATCTCACATTCAATAAATTATTTTTATTCATATAAATCTTATACCACATTTTATATATATTCATATATGTGGGGTTTGCATTGAAAAATATAAATACATAGATGTGTGTTTACTTGAGCATACATATTTCATACAAATTGACATAAGATAGCAATTGGAAATTAGACGCCGGCTAGGGTGCCACAGTTGCAAAACTTTGGCACCGTACCAAAGTTAATATGGATCGTCCAGATATGTTAATTAGATTCGGAGGTTTGTGACTTTTTAAGTTAGTCAAAAAATAGAAAAAGGGATTAGTCATTTTTCAAATTACTGGTCTTATTATATGTGAATAATGGAGAAAGGGTTTTTCATTAAAATAAGACTCAGGTGGATCAATGTGTCTATCACTGTTGCTTTCCTTTTCACCCCCACTGCAATTTCGTTGAATTTCACCTCTCTTTTTCAATTTTTCTGATGTGGATCCTTGAATCTTGATTCTTTTTGCCGTCGATGCTAATTTTGTGACCTCGACGCCCTTCTCTGTTCCCCATCGTGACTGCACATTGTGCTTCACCAGTTTATGCTTTAGACAATTAATGACTTATGTGTGGCTTTGTTGTACTCTAATTGAGTGGTGTTAGACCTACACTTTCTCCGTCATGTGCTACCCACCTTGCCGTCAAAGCCTCCTTTCACGTATTGTCGTACCAGTGATTTAGGGTCGCAACTCCAAACGCACTTAGTTATCGTAATCATCAGTTTATCACCAAAGAAAAAATTAAAATCCGCAAAAGTTTAAAGCAGAACCAAAAACCCATCAAACAAAAAGCCACAAATTGGATAAAAATGCGTGAATCATTGTGGTGTGTAGACATGTTAGGGATTTTAGTTTTTGTTCCTGATCGGGGATTGAGAGATACGTGATGTTGATGTGGGTAGAAAAACTTAGATCGAATAAAAAATTATTTTACTTTCGCACCATAAAACCCATCTTATCCATTTTTCTTAGTTGGTTATTCGAATTTTCAGTGCATTCATCTCTCAACCTTTTTAACATGTATGTATGAACGCGTTGTCTTAACAAAATGAATAAGATAGAGACAGAACAGGACGGCAACAAGTTGAGTATGAGTGACAGCGAAATAGATCAAAATTGACTCAACCCTCTAATACAGTAGTGCCCTCCCATCCCATGTACGATTAATAAGTCTAAGCATGCAAATACCCCTCGTATTGGGTTATTAAATGAGTTTAATGGTTCAGTGCAAATATCCTTTATAATAATTTACTATTAAATCATAATTCATCGTTAATAATAACTTTTAAAAATAATTATTATAAAAATTAATAAATTTATCATCATACATAATAGAATAGAATGTAACTGATGAATGAAGTTGTAAAAAAAATTTATACTACCAATATTGTATTACCATTTTTCTCTTTTTTTTTTTTAGAATAACTATTGTTCTCTTAATATATTATTACTTGAGCTATATTATTTTTACAGCAACTTCTTGCTTAACATTATTTATTGTTGAGTTGTATTATTAATGCAATATTTTATACCATAATATTGTTTGTGTCTATATCTCTAACACATTATTTATTACTATTACTTTCTCATATAGTCATGTTGATTTTTAATATATAAATTTAAAAATATTTAATAGAAATAAAATATTATTAGTCTAAGATTTTATTTCTGTGAACGCCAGCAAGTAGCAATACCCTTTTCAACGTGCCTTTTTTTTTTTTTTTTTTATTTCACCTAATTTTTCCAATAAAAGAAACCAGGAAGAGGAAAGGCCAGAAGCTTCAAAATCCAAAGTTGGAGATTTCTTGCAAGAATGTTTTAGTTTAGTTGGTTGCTTCAAGTTCAAGGTAGGACTTTTTCTAGATTGGTGTAGTCCCTTATTTAATGGGAATCGAAGTTGACAATTGTTACTTAGTCTGATTGTTTTTCAATCTGACTTATTTGAAGCCCACCAAAAAAACCATCCAATAGGGAATTAGTCGTGTTGAACTCTTCAAAAGCTTTAAAGCTTAAGGTTTAATGCTAGTTAGACCAAACCTCGATTTCTTACTAAACTTTGCCACAGATTTGCCAGTTCTACAATGAACAGGAATTCACATACTTAGGTAATTTACCATTCAGCACTTTCTTTTTTATTTTTATATTTTAAATAAATCCCACCATTTTGGTACGGTAATTGTTTGATGTTATTATTAAGTGCTTCAAATATCACAATAATATATTCTTAATTCTTTCAATTAATATATTACGTGACATATAGGATGATGTTATTTAATTATATTTTTATCTCTTTGTCATTGTAATCATAAGATATTAAAAGTGTAATTAAGTAAGGTTAATATATGTTAGACAACATGCCAATTTTCATGTTATTATTTAATGTGACATTAATAAAAAAAATGTTAAAATATTTTTAACAAAAAAAACCAATAAAAAATTAAATTATACAATTATAATATTTAGAGAAATTAATTTGCACAACTAGAACTCAAAACCAAAATCACACTATCTTGATACATTGGAAAAAGAAAGTTTGCTAAAAAAAATTCACAAATAATCCCATATTACTACATAAACATTGATTTTAATTACGTCATAATTAAAGGAAAAAGATCTCCCATAGCAAAAGCTTACCCACTAAGATTGCAAGCGACAAGTTCATTCGGTGTTGGAATCTTCAGAGAGGATATATCGGTCACCGTTTAAGCCAACACTAGAGGACAGTGAGTGCCGCATTGGAACTTAACAAAACCATCGCATCTTGATTAGGCATAATCTAGTGATTTAGAAATGAATTATGGTTTCTACAAATAATCAATGGATACATGCAACAAGAACAACTGAGTGCTGAAGAGAAACTCGTCAAACTCTTACAAATGTGTATTTGAGTCAACAATTATAAAATTGATTTTTTTTAGTAAAACTGACTTTGATTAAATTAGTTTTGAAGTAAAATAATCTATGTTTGGATATTTTTACCTACAAGTTAATAATAAAACTAAGTATAAATTTCTTTATCCAATCAATAGCTTAGAATTAACTTATAAACATGGAATCAGTTCTTCAAATATGTAAACAATTAACTAAAGTCACCTATTTTAACATGATTTTATAAAATCTAAGGTGAATCAAACAGGCAATGTATAATTAACTTCTCCATTAAGCCAGATATTCATATAGAGCAAGAGAGATCCAGAGTAACCCACAAAGAAGATGCAGCAATCAAAGTCAATGTATTTACACATAGTCCAAAGAACAAAAGCAGAGGAACAAAAAACAGGCAAGGTACAGCCACGAAAACAACAGTTACCAGTCATTTTGTGCCCCAAAACATGTGCTTGCATTGTATCATTCGTGTCCATCACCTTCACATACATCTCTTTGTACCAATTTGTCTTCATGATGCAAACCATTTACCTTTCAAAATTTTACCTATAGGCTATACCTCAATTTTGCTAGTTCACATGGCAATTGTAAACCTAAGAAGTACATGGAAAAAAGAAGATAGACCCCACCGGTTTGCAAGTAAACTAAAACTACTTCTTGCTCTTGTCTCTATTGTTGGAGAAGATTGAAGCCAAACCAAATAGGTTTGCAGGTGGAACATTGAGGACAGGATTGACTCTAACACTGTTACCATAAGATCCATGATGAGTACTCTTGTAATTCAATGGAGGCTTTTGATGATGATGATGATGAAGATAACCGTTTGGCATCAACCTTGTGGAAGAATGTTTCTGTTTAATATTGTTGTTAACAGTACCCTCCTTTGAAAGAGGATGACTCCTCTTAACACTTGGGGTTGATGATCCAGTTGAATTGCTTCTAGATAGAAGTGGCAAAGGACAAAAGCTCCTTCTAGGTCCACTTCCACAACTACTACTTCTCTTGAAGATCCAAAAGGAAGACTTTGAACTTTGCTTCTCATACACTTCATCATTCAAACACTTGCTTTCTTTGGGGTTAATCTCTTTCTTCAAGTTTTTACTAGTGGAGACACTGTTAGGAGCAGCATAAGGAGGAGGCAATGGAGAAGTACTCTTTGGTGCTAATTGCTTCATAGGTGGAACAGCATTATTCTTTCTCTTGACCTCAGTGGGAAGGATCCTCCCATGTGAGAAAAGCTCATCGGCTGAAGATGACTCAAGCTCAAAACTCTCACTGACACAAAAATCAAAATCAATGGTGGGATTCAAGCCAGAAGAGTTTGATCTAAAAGGGAGTTGCTCAACAGGGATGACATCAGATTGGGAGAAGTCATGTGAGAATGAGATTCTTGGACTCACAGAAGAAGAGGAAGAGGAAGCAGCCACACAGTTTTCTGAGCAAAGATCAACTGCCATTTCATTCAACCTTTGAGGAAACTATGGAATTTGGAACCCCCCAGAAGGCAAAAAAAAGAGAAAAGAGAAAATGGGGGTTTGATAAGAGAAACAAGAGGGTACAGCAGAGGGTATAAATGGGGCCAAAAAAAAGTTAGCAGCAGGCCAGTCAATTTGATTGATTCAAACCTAACAAAGAAGCATCTAAGAGTGAAATAAAAAGAATGCCATAAAGAGGGTTTTGTTTTGAATTATTAATAAAGGGTAGCAAGATGTTGAGTTTGCAACTTTATGGAGTGGTCCAAAGTGGACAAAAGGGGATATGCCTTCTGGGTTTTCTTTGAAGCAAAAAAAGGTGACTTTGTTGAGTTAAGGGTGATGAATGGACGTGCAGAGAGTGTTGTGAGCAAAAATTAGCCGGCATGAGTTGAAAATCGTTAACAAGTTTTAAATGTGAAGTTAACTAGGGTCTCCAATTAAAGAGTAAATAAATTATGCATAGCATAATAACATAGCTATTGCCGCACGTACAATTTACAAACAAACAAACAAAACCAGAAAGATGCCAACGCATCAACTTGTACTCAATCATGGATGGACTCACCTATCTTATTATGCAGCCAAATTATACATTTTATTCAATACTACACGATTTTTAGTGTCTCGTCTGTCAGTGTTATCTAAAGCAAATCTATAATTGTTTATTTTTATTAAATAGTGTCGTTGTCACGTGTTAAATCCCACTTCTATCATCAATCATCAACCATCAACCAGAGTTTTATATTTTATCATTTTAAAGATTTTAATTTTTAATTATAATTATAAATATAAATAACTCAACTTCATTTCATTAACTGATAAAATAATTTTATTATTATTATTTTCAAATCTTTTATTTTATATCTTAAAGCATGCTTGTTAGTTGAATGAGAGGTTAATCCCTAGAGATTCGAATAGACGTCGAAGGTAGAGTAGAGATTCCTTTTGTCAATATTTTTTTTCATACTCCTGATACTGATATTTAGAAAGGATACTTAAAAGACAGATACTTTTATAATTGGCTTAATATCTAGTTTCCAGAGTTGATCTTCCTTGAAATAGAAACATACTCCTTTACGTATTTATTTAAATATTTTATGTAAATATAATATTAATATAAGTTTTATATAAAAATAATTCAATTTTTTTAATTTATTATATTTTTATAACCTTATATATTATCTTTTAAAATACAATATATAAGACTAAATTTTATTTTTACATAAATTAGAATATATATATATATATAAGTTTTATTTTTATATATTTTAATTTATGTAAAAATAAAATTTAATCTTATATGTTATATTTTAAAAGATAATATATAAGATTATAAAAATATAATAAATTAAAAAAATAAAATTTAAATTTTGAATTATTTTTACACAAAACTTATATTAATATTATATTTTACATCAAATGTCTAAATGATTAGCAAGGTGAAATAGCAAAAAGTATGTCATTCATTTCAAATACCATGGTTCTTCCTCTTTTTTCAAATCATCTCCTGTTTTCCAATCACATCAAAATAAAAGAACATGTTCTTCTTTTTTATTGTTTAATTAGTAATATCATATTAAAATCTTAGATATTTATCTGTATTAATATTTGGAGAGAAATTTTATTATTATTGTGATCTTATTTGAATTGAATAAATGATTTTCTTACTGGCGAGAATACATGTGATCTATAAAAAAAACACTAACCGTGTGTTTGGATGGAGATATTCAACAAGGTAATTCATTTTTTATGGAATTTAAATTGCTTCATAAAAAAATATCTTGTTTGGATAGAATATTTGAAAAAAAAATTAATTCTAATATTTTTACAGATATTTTAAACAATTAAGACGTTAGAATTTTAAATTCTCTCAAAATCTAAGAAATTTGAATTTCTTTTTCGCTAAAGCTCTCGCTCATCACTTTGTCTCACTCGATGTTGCTCTTTAGTCCGATGCTCGCAAGTTGCAATGATGGTTATGCTTTAGCAAGGCTTGCCTTCTCTCTCGCGATTGCTCTCTCTTTCTCTCATGATCGTTTTCTCGATGTCTCTCTCTTGCACGATCACTTTTCTCTCTCCAATTTAGAGTGCCCTCTCTCTCACGGTGGCTTATTTAGGTATGCTTTCTCAGTCTCTCATTTAGGTAATCAAGGTTTTTCTCTTGATTTTGTTTGTTTGTGTTTCAATTCTATTGTTTGATTTCATTAAGTAATTTGCATTTCATCTCTATTATTTAGGGTTTTTAGTTGTATTTTAATGAAACATCATTGGATTTGCATTTGTTTGTTTGATTTTATTGTTGATTATGAATGCAATCGGTATTTAGTTTGTAATCTTCTTGTTTGCATGATTGTTTGGAACCAGCATTCAAAGTTTCAATTTATAGTTGTTATTGTAAAAATATTGAATAGTTAGAAATCATATGCTTTGCTAAAATTATAAGTTGTTATCTCACTTATTTGTATGTACTTTTTTTACTTATTTTTCATGATTTTATTTACTGAATTTATTTTCTCATGATTTGATTCGTATCATGAATATTTTATAAATTTATAAATGAAGGTTCTTATATGGTGGTGCTTGTAATTTCTCGATATTTGTATTTTTGAATTATTATTAATTTTTTTAATTATGATATAGTTAAAAATTAGTTAATATTTATTTTCAATAAAGTTCAATATTAAAATTTTAATTTTTAAATAAATATTGAAAAACAAAATTTTACATACAAAATAAATTGAATTACTCTATCAAAACAAGTAAATTGAAATACAAGGAATTTGAAACGCTCTATTCAAACATATTATTTACATATTATTTGTAAAATGAAGGGAATTCAATTACAAGTAATTCAAATGCTATGTATTTTAATTTCCTTAAATTACTAGAATTCTTCATTCAAACACATGGTAAAAGTATTTTATCTTTAATATAATAAATAATTTTTTCTACCTTTTAAATTATGAAAAGGCTAATTATTAATAATAAATTAAAAAAATAGACACCTAAACGCACTCATTTATATTTGCCTTTTTCTTGGACTAGGATTGTATTTTGTACCACAATGTTTAATTTATGTCATTGTTTAAAAACTCCTCTATTTATTTATTTTATGAATACCCCCTTTTGCCTTTATGTATTCGGCAACACAAAATGGAATCATAAGGACCTTTACCGTGCTAAGCCTCCCAGAGCATAATGAAAAGAAACTTTAATACGTTCAGATGTTTAGATTTATTAAAATAGAAACGAATTGATTCGCATTTAAAATTCTAATGTGATTTTTTTGAGAGAAAATTCTAATGTGATGAAATCGAATAATAGCATGATTTTTCTCTCCATTTTATTGCATTCACCATTACAATATGTACGGTTAAAGCTACATATACAAGTGATTGACAAGTGTTTTTGGTTAATTAGTTGAAATTGTTATTATTTTTTAATAGGCAAAAAAATCATAGTATTAAAACTAGTTGAAATTGCTGTTGCACTTGAATTACGGTCAGCAATTAGTCACCTATTATGCCTGCTGGCCTGCTGTTAGACATTCTAGAAGTAATGTCTTTTCGTATCTTCTAAGAAATCTCCCTGAAATAAAAAAAAATAAAAATACATTGAAATAGAATAAATTGGTACACTCAATTTTTTTTCGTAAACTTAAGGTATCACTACAAAATGTTAGATGACTAGTTAAGTTTTTTTAAGAATACTTTAGCTTATACATTGTTTTTTTTTTCCTATCAAGACAATTGTTATTAACTGTATAGTTAGTTGTTTGAAAGATAGTCGAGATAAACTAATGTTATTTAAGTATTTTTATAAAATACGAATTTAGTCCTTTTTGCCCTCAAATATATTTCTATTTAATTTAATAGATGAGAGATTAACCGTCAAAATATGATTAGATGATATGTGGTAAAATTTTCGAAACTATGTACTTGAGGAACCAAAGTAATTAAGAGAGAAGATAAAACTTCAAATATGAAATAGGTAATTTTTCAAAGTGGTGTGTAGAATATATAATGATTTTACTGAAAAAATAGTTAAAAGGCCCAAAGTTGTAAATTTAAATTATTTTAAAACCAGATTTTAAAATTAGACATTACATTAATAGATAAAATAAAATTTCTCCGTATACAGATAAAAAAGAAAAAGAGTTGAGTTTTTTTTCCTCTTTCCTTGGCTACAAATTACTATCATTTACCATCATCCAATTCTTAATGGGATAACAGGTCCCACTATCTATGCTTGGCCTACTCTCATTTTAAGTTGCTAGATTTTTTGGGACGAAATGTTTGGCCATTGCTTCTGTTTATCATGTAGTATACAATATTTTTACTACGCTGATTAATAAAGATTCGCTCATTGATTGACGAAGTATATATATTAATTACCGAGTAATAAATAGTTAATACGAATTGAAATACATTTATAACCCATGCATTAATGAATTTGTGCACATTTGCTAGCTAACTAACTAATATTAAATTATCATTATTAATTGGTATAAATATTCACCCTCTTAATTAAGGGCAAATAATATGGTTATATATAATTATATTTGTTCGATCGTCCGCAAGTTTCCAACTAAAATCCCTGCTTTCTTTACTCTTCTGACTGGGTCGTTGTTGCCCAGAGGTATGAATTGTCACTTTCATCGACTTTAGGTGAGTCTTCTTTTTTGTCTACTTTAGATTATGATTAGGTTCTTTTGTGTATAAGGTGTATTATTCTTATTTGTTTTATCACAAAATCCAAATAAGTTTAAATAATTGGAGTTTACTCCTATTAATGGTTCAGGTAAGCTCATTAATTAGTTTGGTTGTGAAGGCTAGGCTACACTTATAATTGCACGATAGAGATTTCAAATGATTTTGCACCTAATCTACAATAGAAGTTGCAAATTACAATGTTAATCATGTTGAGGTAGTTGATCTAGATGGACTCTGACTATCAGAAAGTTAGATTGGATGGTTGTGTATGATATTTCGTTGGCGTATTCTTTTGGTTGTGTGTGCATGACATTGTAATTTGTGAATAATTAGACAACAGAAACCAACTACATTACACCATGAATAATGGACAATATATGAAACAACTATAATCGACTCACGATATACCAAAATAAAATCCAAGCTGCCATTTGGAGAATCTTCCGTATCAATATATACAACTGCATAGACAAGGTCTAGTAAGATTTGGTGTGCCAATAGAACAAAATGTAAAAGACAAAATAAACTCATACGTTAATTAAATATATATGATTTTTACCCTTGTGTTTAGTTGAATCATTTAGTTTTATTTTATTAATTAAATAATAAATGAAACTCCTACGTTATATATTTATCTTTATCTAATACGCTTAACAAAGATCGAATAATTTCAAGCTATCAATAAACAGCCCAAAATCAACCCCCTCCTCCCTTTGACTCAAACAATTCCAGACATTGCAAAATATAAGTGTATGCTATATTTCTCTATTTCATAATGAGGTGTTATGGTATTTGTTAATTTTTTCCCTTTTCTAGTTAGTTTCTATGACTGAACTATTTTATTTACATATAAAAGTTTAAACAAACTATTTTTTTACTGCAAAAACTATTTTTATTTTGAAATTATAAGAAAATCAAATAGCCAATTTAATTTTTTTATGGTAATATACAAATCTCCCAATCAATAAAAAAATCATAACTTTAAATACACAGATAATGATAATGAGCGCAATATTAAAATTAACCAGGTGAAATGCACGTGTTTTGAATTTTAACTATAGTATTAAATAATTGTCTTTTAATTTATTTTAAATAACTATAATATTTTTTTACTAAAATTAAATAACTAAAATATTAGGCAATTAATACCTTTAAAAAATAAAATCATTGATTACATGATCACATCTTGTGCACATAATTAGTATTATTATATCAACAGCTATTCGTCAATAATTGTAAACTAGATCGACTGAGAATGGTAAGTGAAGATCCCTTCCTTTCCATATTATTATTATTATTATTATCACCTTTATTAAAACTACAGTATATATTACTAAAACTATATATTATTAGTAGTGACAACTCCACTTATATATCCTTATTAATATTAGTATTTGTGCCGATCTATTCCTAACTTTTCCCATGTATTTAGTAGTCATACATGCTGCTAAGATGTTTTAATATTACTGAAACTTCATTATAAGTTTTTCAGAAAAATACGTGTCGGTTATAATTTAATTGAGAAAAACCAATGCTTGAAATTGCTCAACTTTAAAAATACAATTTAAATTGATAGTTCAGCAGTGTGAATTTAATTAGTTTCCTGTTTAGAAAATTCTGGTTTACAGTAAAAATTGTTTCTTACAGAATTATATATACGAGCATATTTAAATTTAACTAAGTAACTTTATGTAATAAAATTTTATCGATGAATTATTTTATTTATGTTTTCTCAGCTCCTGCACTCCACCTAATTTGTTTCTTGACGTGTCTAATTCAGATGGACTGATAACACATTGACAGAAGTAGGCACTTTTGTGCAGTTCGATCAGTGTCATGCACAGCACGATCAATATGAAAATGGTTGTACAAGTAGAAACCTCTGAAAGCTTGATCATAGATGAGTTATACATGTGGGTCCCTTATGACAATATTATATTACAGATTCATACTATATATTGAGTGCGAAGGATCAGGAAGCTGAATTGCAGAAAGGGTGCGTGTCTGCGAGAATGTTTTAGTTTACACGTAAGCCATGCATGTATTGTCGAATGTCGAGGCCAACAATGGCATGAGTATTGATCGTTGTGACATCACATGACATGCCCATACATACACGGTTAACAAATTAAATATCTTTTCATGTATCAACACAACAGTCTCTATTATGATTGATCCCTTCTCCATTGTAAGTTGGATACACACAGAATGCAGCACAACACTGACAATCTCTGCCTTTATTTACAAAAAAAAAAGGTAGCAATGTTTCAGTAGAAGAGAAGAGATCAACAGGTCGTAAGCTGTAAATACACTTCTAACATTTTGATTCAGAGCACTTTAATGTTTTAAGTATAATTTTACTTTTCAGGTTTTACTCCTGATTTTTTTAACAAATTTTAATTTCAAGAAATTAATTTATCGCATTTTTCTTCTAACTTTAAAAAAATTTCGTAAATTTTACATCCCATTGTCTGTTTGTCCTTACAAGTTAGAAATAAAATTCGTCATAAAAAATAAAAAAAGTCAAATAGTGAACAGATGACATGTTAACATTTGAATGTTTCTTAAAAATAGAAGGTAAAATACATTAAACTAACTTGTAAAGGGTAAAATTGTTGCCGTAAAAAGTGTAATTAAATCAATGTTTTATTTAAATGCTGAAACCAAAGGAAGCATGAATGTTGATATGCAGATTGAGGCTTATTCAGGAAATTCGCAGATTGCTAAACTTAGGAGGGAGCATCAGAATTTGTCATGTCTACCGTGAAGGAAATGTATGCACATGGCGAATTTATCTTGTGATTTGGAGCAGGATATTGTCATGTATGAGCAACCTCTGACTCAGTTGCTCCCATTTTTTTTTTTATTCTATGGGTGTTTCCACCCCTCGCAACATTATGATGTAGTTTCTTTGGGCTCTAGCCCTGTTCTTATAAAAAAAGGTAATTGCTATGTTCACTTTCCATAATTGCTCAGTACACTTCCCTTTTCAAATCTTTTCACATAATATCCTTTTGGTGTAAAAACTGAAACAGATTCAAAATGTTTCCACTCACCCTAATGTCCGAGAGTTTCAGAAATTGGAGGGTGAGGGTTCTTGGATGATAAAAATTGGCAATTAAGGGGAGTGGAAACATTTTGAAGCTGTTTCAGTTTTTTTACAAGAAAAAGGTATTATGGGAATCAAATATGAAAAGGGAAGTGTACTAAGCAATTAGGGGAGTGGATATAACAATTGCCAAAAAAATGCTGAGAACAAAATAAAAACACACTCATATGGCCCAATAACAAAGTCCAACTAAGAATACCGAAGGTCCAACTGAAGAGCTAAAGATATAACAAGTGAAAAACACAAAGAGGACTTTAGAGATTAGAGGTGCATCTACAGCTTGAAGAGATTTGAAAGGAAAAAAAAGGCTAAATATCCTATTTAGTTCCTAAAGTATATATTTGTTGATAATTTATTCTTTATATTTTCAAAATGCTTAATTTAGTTAACAAATATGTAAGTGCCACGATAAATTAAATATATTGACCGATAATTTGGTTTTTAAAGTATGACACTTAATATCAAGATGACCATAAAATAATACTACTTACTAGTTAATTAATTTATGATATACACAACTTATAATAAGCAATTGATCGTAACATTTATATATATTAAAATTACACACAATATATTTTATTCCATTCTTTAAAAAATTAGGATAGTCATATTAAATATCATAAGATTTATTTTTATGGTCTAAAAGTCTTGAAGGAATATCAAAGACTTCTACAATTCTTGAAATCATAATTGAGTACACTTCTAAAAAAAACCAACAATACTTTTAAAATTATTTTTATTTTTAATTTAAAAGTTAAATAGCAAAACTGTTGTTAAATCCAAATGAGTTCTTACAAAAAGAGACAATTATTTTGATCAATTAACTATCCATGAGCATAGATAGGTGAATTGGAGCATAGTAATATTATCGTAAAAACCTTTATAAACCTTTGTAGTAGTGAAGAGTGAAGAGCAAAGAACAATGAGTGTTCGGTCCAAAAACTTGAACTCTGTATTTTACGCAGATTCGTACCATCCCATACAAGCTGGCAGCATCGACGGCACCGATGTTGTTCCTCACGACAACGCCGTTTATCGCGCTCAACTCTGTTCCTCCATTGGCCTTTGTTTGTTTTTTCTTCATTTTCATTTTCCTTTTTCAAAAATTTCATTTTTGTTCCATTTTATGCTTACAAATTGAATTTTGCAGATGACCCATTTGGTGATCCCAGGGCTGCTGGAGACCCTTATTGCACTCTCTTCGTCGCTCGTCTCTCTCGCCTCACCAACGAAGATAATCTCCGCAAGGTACCATTTTTTTTCTATGTAATATCGCCTCGAACATTGATAAATAATATCTAGAAGATTGTTTCCGATATATATTATGTTAGTTAATGTAGATTTATTTTTTCTGAAGAAGGGAGATAAGAAATAAGAAGTTAGGCTACATGGTTAGGATTCAATTATGACCCTTTCTAACCCCATAAACAATGGATAAGCAAAAGTATGGATGGAACGTATAGACTATAAGTTTGAAACTCAATTATGCTCCTTGAAGCTTACGAGTTTCTTCCAGGAAGGATGGGAGTTGGTTTTGACGTCGACAATTTCGTCAAACTGGTGGAGGATGTTGACCATTCTCCTGACTCATGTTTATGATAATGTCATTTCTTCTTTTTCTGCCTTATTTTCAGAGCATAATTAACTTCTCTGGTAGCTTAATCTGAGTGCTTATAGAATGTGTGGTTTTTTTTTTCTTTCAGGTTATGAGTAAGTATGGTCGAGTGAAGAACTTCCGCTTGGTTAGGGACATTGGTATTATTCTTTGATTTATCTTAACTCTTAACCCTTCTTTGATTGTCAGTTTCTGCCAGTTATTTCCCCTCCCTGCTCTATGTAGACCTATTTTACATCTTCAAATTGTGTACTTTTGTAAAACATATAAGCGACGTTTCTTTCTGAGCATGTAGGTAATTATGATTGAGTACTTGCTCATTCCTCACTTGGATAATGCTTTGCATTGGACTGTACTTTCTTGTATTTAGGCCGTTCTAAGAACTATGGAATATACCAGTTTCTCAGGAATCTAGGTACTGCTGCTTTTATACTGTTTTACTACGATGATTTGTTTCCATGTTATGGAGATAATATGCTGCTTGCAAATTTATGCATGCTTAGGTGAGCACAATGTTTCTTTTATAAGTTGTTTTATGGTTAACCCAAATATTTTAAAAGGATCCTTACAATGTCTCTGTCAATATTCATTTACCTACCGATATAGCATTTCCCATTGGGTATTTGTACCGCTTCTTGTATAGCCATATTTTTATGTCAAACACCTGCCAATGGTTTGGTGATTTTATGCGTTTGTTCCCTTGAATGATATGTAAATTGTTAATCTTTTAGCCATATTGTTGTCAAACTGCATGATTTAAGTTCTTACATTGAATGTACTTATTTTTTGTCACAGTGACCGGAGCTTCTCGTGGTTATGCTTTTGTTGAATATGAAACTGAAAGGGAGATGCGACGAGCATATATGGTGCTGGAACATGTCAAAACTCTTGAATTTCTAGCTTAGAAAAGCAAAGCGTGACTCAACAAAAAATTAACCTATCATACCTATTATGCACGTGTGCACGCACACACACACACACATACACACTCACATCAGTCATGTTTTAATAATTGAGTTTTGAGAAAACCTCAGCCACAGGTCAAGTAGCAAATGAAATCATCAGGATATCTGCTGGCTTGAGATATGCCTTTTTATTAAATGTTAATGTTATATAACTTCATTGAATTTTCTCATTTGCAGGATGCTCATCATTTGATTGTTGATGATTCTGAAATCATAGTTGATTACAACAGGCAGCAATTGATGCCTGGATGGATTCCTAGAAGGTTAGGTCAGTTAAAGTGACTCATTCTTAAAGTTGCATTTCTACTCACTGCACTAGAGCCATCTGATTGCTTTCTGTTCTCTCCTACAGGTGGTGGTCTTAGTGGTAAGAAGGAATCGGGACAACTTCGTTTTGGGGGGAAAGAAAAACCATTTCGTGCACCCCTGTAAATTCCAGTCCTCTTATATCTAAGTACTGTATTTTTTCATTATTTCTGATATATCTAATAGCCTATTTTCCAAAGATGTGTGATAATCTTTATTGTGTTAAATCAAAAAAGAATATTGAACCATTATGTCAAGTGATTGAGTATTAGAGTCAAATTATATTAACCTCCCTTGAGATTTGCCTAAATGGCTCTAACTGCTTTTTGTGTCTTTCACTTGTATGGTTGGATGTACTGAGGGGGAATAAATTTATGTTGTGGTTTATGTTTTATTTTGTTCTTGAACTAGTTGGTCTAAAATGAATAAGTTGATAGTGACTTGAAATATAAAACAGAAGATGGATAAGAGGGAGAGTAGGATTGAAATGTGGGCATCCATAATGGAAATGATAATGACTGCATGTGTGTTGAAGTATATATACCTCCCTAAAATGATTTATTGCCTCTATGTGGTGAACTTTGTGATGTACAAGTTGTTTGTATAATTCGTGATTACAGAAGTTTTGTGAAAAGGGATAAATCTTAGTGCAGTGCAGACAAAAACCTGATATTTCCATTGACTATTTGGTTAGATACTAATGCCAAGGCTCAAGAGACCTGCTTGAATTTGATCCACAATTCAATTTTGATAATATAGTTTCTGTTCATTGACTTGTGGCTATATTGATTTTGTATTCTCTCTACTATTTGACCAGGAAACCAATCCCATATGAGGAGTTGAAGAAGCTTGGCATCCCCCCTCCTCCTGAGGGAAGATACATGTCACGCTTTCAGGTGTTATTATTTTACCTTTTGAAGCATATCTCATTTGTAAAAGATGTTTTTTAATTGAAAGATCTGTATTATATATTAAGATATTAAAAGGACAAAGGAATTTGTATTTGGTTTAGGATAAGTCATAGTGTGACATGGCCCATTATATCTATTTGCCTGTTAATTTGTTTTTGACTTTGTCCATACATGTACAGGTGCCATCGCCTCCTAGGAGAGAAAGGAACCTTTCAGACAGGGAAGAAGACTCTCATAGTCACAGGAGGGGATCTAATGACAGGAACAGGACGGAAGATAGCCACAGAAGTTCAGTGGACATTGGTGAAGGGCACTGTAGGAGTTCAAGTCATCGCGATGACCACTCACGTGGAAGGAGCTCTTTAGAGAGGAGTGGTCGTTACCATGATAGGAGTTCATCTGAGAAAGAACATCGATACAGGAGTTCTACTGACAAAGACAAACATTCTCAGAAGAGAAAAGAAAGTGACAGGAGTTCTACCGACAAAGATAAACATTCTCGGAAGAGAAAAGAAAGTGACAGGAGTTCACCCGAGAAAGAACATGGACTCAGGAGTTCTACTGACAAAGACAAACATCATAGGAAGAGAAAAGAAAGAGATGAACAGTCTTGAAGGAAGGAAATATAGTCGCCATTCCCCTCACGAGGACTAAGCTGTACAACTCATTATTATCACCATTCTGTTGTGCTTTTCTGCTTTGTGTATGGTATATGCATGGGAGGAATGGGAATGCAAAGTGGAAATCCTCAAAGACTTCTCAATGAACGTGAGACTGGTGCATGTATGTTCAATGATAGTCATGCTTTTGGTTTATATTTTCATAGGGGGTGTTGTATGCAAAAGCACTCAATCTCATACCAGGCACATCTTGCTGTAGATAAGTCACAGGCAGTATGCTGAGTGAAAGTTAAGCTTTTTTCCTTATAACTAAAGGGAAAGAGTTAAGTTTATTTCAATTCTTATTTGCCAATCAAACTCTTGGCTTTGTTTTAGATTTTTCATAATGGCTTAAGTGAAAGTATAGACTCTGAAAACTTGCATAAACCGAGGGAGATTGAAACAAATGTTTCAAAAATCAAAATGATTAAACAAAACATTGAATAAAATAATGTACAAGTAGTTTCAGTAGTAAGCATGTCTCTGCTCCCTATTTTCGTTGGGGGCACTCATCATCCATCTAGACGCCTGCACAAAGTACTCGTAATTTTTGTTTGGAATTTGATTATATACGTTTCTTATCATCAAACAGTGAAGCAGATAAATTGAATTTGAAAAAAACAACCAAAAGGTCCCTACCTTATAAATCTACTTGTTAAAGTTGCTTTAAGACAAAGACAGATCTTGAAAGGTGACCGGGTCTAAATCTAGAGAAAAAACGTAAGCAATAAAATTAAAAGTAATATTAAAGATTAGTTCAGTTGATTGATTTAGTAGGATGTGTAAATATTTTAAATTTTATGTTTAATTCCTACGGATAAAATAATTATAATTATTTGTATGTGTAGTTGAGTATAACTTATTTTGAAAGATATAATTATTATTAGAAGTTAAAATAAAATACTATAATAGTTTATAATAATTGAGATTAAAAATATTAAAAAATATGATACTAAATAAGATTATCCATAGTTATAGATAATAATTATTTTACATTAAGAATATTACTATTAAATAAACATAAAATGTAATAAATCTTAGGTTCGATTATGAATTACTAAAAGTAAAATCTAAAATAGACATGAATAATGAGCAAGTGGACTTACCTCGTACCTAACGTTGTTGAGATAAATTCGAAATTTGAAATGAACAAAAATCTGAAATCTAGGAACGGTTCACCTAAGAAATCACCACAACAAAAAAATAAGACGATTGCTGCATTGACGTGGTTGACTTTATTTACGCGTTGGCCAAAGCCAAAACATCCTATTTGGCAATACAAATACTTTGTCTTCCTTCTTTCTCAAATTAAATAAATACTTTGTTTGAAAAATAAATAAACAAATACAGTAAATTGTGTCTCTTACTCTCTCTCTCCCTCTCCCTCTCCCTCTGTCTCCTACACCCACCAAACCAAAACGCTTCCTTAATCATAAGATTCAGAACAAAACCCATCACCACCATTCATTAAAGTTCAATCCTTTTCACTTTAATTCATCATTGCCGTTTCGTTTAAGCACAAAAGCTATGCCGAACTGGGAGCTCAGGAACTGTTGTGACCATGACCAGAAGATCTTCATTGCTTGTGTTGCTGCCTTCACCGTTGTAATCCTCGTGGTACACTATTACTTTTCTCTCTCTCTCTCTCTCTCAAACCCAATTTTGTGTTTCTTGTTTTCAGAAAGGAAAAGATACCCTGTTGAGGAATTAGAATTGTATGCTCTTTTGGTTTTTGTGGAAACAAAGAGAGAGATTATTTTAAAATTTAAATTCAAGTAATGATCTCAGAGTTAGAGGCTTTAGATGATAATTAGTTCTTTATGCTAATTAATGATCACTCCTCTTTCTCTCTCTAATGTATAATTACTAATTACACATATTTGTATTTGTAGGTAATTGTGTTATTGTAATTCAACGATATCATTTGCTACTTTATTTGATTTGGATGAGTATATTGTACATTGAGAATGAAAACGACAACAATCCTACTACATATTGGTAGGAAAGAGATATCGAGAGAAAGCCAATTGCTTTTAAATGTTGCTAAATGATGAATGGGGTTGTAAATTGTAGTATTTGAGAATTTGGAGTGCCACAAATGATTTTTGCCATGTAAAGTTCTTTGATTGAAGTTTTTTTGAGAGAGAATCATATATGGACGGATAGAAAAAGGATTAAAGATTATTTGTCATTTTTGTCTGACTTATTTCCCAAATTAGTTGTGACTTGAGACTGGATCAAAGTTCGGTAGCTCTATTTGAATGAGCTAATCGGTTAAAATAATATGTGGATGTGTAAGCTGAGCAACTTGGTGGACTTGACATTAGACAATGGATCTTTTCAAAAGTAGGTCCATAGTTTATTATAGAATATACACTTATATGCTACACCATATTTGAATTGTTAAAGGTTAATCAGGAGGGAAGTATGCAGGTATTTATTTTGATTAAATAACCACACACATAAATATACTACACAATATGTTAAGTAGATTTTTTTAGGGTATAATGTCATGTATATATTTATTTTCGTCTCAGTGGCTGTTCAACTGATCTTGTATGCAATTACTTTATTGTGGTGGTTATAGCTATGGAGGACCTTTCTACTTACACCTTTTAAGCTCATCACTGTGTTTCTGCATGAAGCGAGTCATGCCATTGCTTGCTGGCTCACTTGTGGCAAGGTAAAACTGTAAAAGTTGTAGCTTAATGCTCTTTGACGATAGAAGTAGACTGATTTTAAAGATTTTTTTTTGTTTCCTTTACAGTGAGTTAGAAGTTTTAGCTTGTATTCTATGCTCTAAATAACACGAATCCAAGAATTTCTGCAGCCAAAAGTAGCTTGTTTATCATAACTTTCGTTGTTTCAAGTTAAGATGTTTCATAACTTATTCATATAAAGTAAATTTCCTGGATCCTGAATTCCTGATGCATCAATGCTGCATTTTTCAATGAATGAAGTTTTATACCATGTTTTTACCAAGATATTGACTATAGATTAGCATTATGCAGTTTTTTACTGCTGGCAGGATCATGTGGGCCTTATTATATTAAGCCTGAGTAATTTCATAAGTTTGATTCTTCTATAAGCTTCTTAATACTTATATCTTCTGCTTGCTGAATCATTGTTATCTGGTGTCAATAGGTGGAGGGAATTCAGGTTCATGCAAATGAGGGTGGGGTAACCCAGACTCGTGGTGGCATATACTGGGTGATCTTGCCTGCTGGATGTAATGCACTACTTTTCTCCCTTAGTTAACACATTAATTTTTAGTTTCATGCTACATGATGTTCTTAATCATATGATATTATGATATATTAAAAAGTTATGCAATGTGGTAAATATTTAAGTTAATTTATAATCAGGGGCTTATGGATAGCAATCTTATAAACTAACATCACCACATGTGCCATGGTTTGAGGTGAAACTGTGACATGCAAAATGGCTGCAAATCATGAGATTCATGAATATGTTGATATTCTATATTTTGAATAGACAGACTCCTTTACCTTTTTATGCATATGTTTTGAATTCAATATGAGCACTTTTCAGTTGCATTTACCATTCTTTGGATTGTTTTCCCCTTTAGATCTTGGTTCATCATTTTGGGGAATGGTTTTGATACTTGCGTCCACAAATCTTCTCACTGCAAAAATTGCTGCTGGTTGCTTCATTGCTGCTCTAATTGTTGTTCTATTTCTTGCAAAAAATGTAAGATTTGTTATAGATGCAGAGGTTTTGTATCAAATATATCAAAGTTATTTTTGTCCTGACTTTTCTCCCTTTTCCTGTCTTGTTACACACTTTTGTTCAAAAAGTGGACCCTCCGAGGACTCTGTATTGGTGAGTGATTTTATGAACTTCATCTCAAATAAAATGGAAAAAATAGAAAGCTATTCACAATTCTCACATTATTCTTCTTGATCAATGAATATCAGGATTTATTGTTTTTATTGCTGTAATTTGGCTTCTGCAAGAGAAAACAACTGTCCATGTTCTTCGCTATGTCATTCTCTTTATTGGTATGCTCCTATTCATCCATTCTTTATAAATTATTTGAATTTGCTTTTGGTAGACAGTTGTGTTATTTCTTGTGAAATATATATGCAACTAATTATTATTTACTTTTCAGGTGTGATGAACAGTTTGTTTTCAGTTTATGGTATACATCCAAGCACCTTTTATATGGTTTATTTTGCTTTGGATAATAAAACATCTGATACCATTTATATCACATTTTAAAAATTTGTATGATGTAGATATTTACGATGATTTAATATCTCGGAGAGTCCACTCTAGTGATGCTGAAAAGTTTGCAGAAGTTTGCCCATGCCCTTGTAATGGTTTTGGATGGGGAGTTATTTGGTGAGTTTTGCTATAGGGAATCATGCTTGAGTGCAAAGATAATTCTTTTATTTTCAACCGAAATTTATTGGTTTTATAGGATTGAAATTTAGAGTATTTTGTCATAGTTTATAATCTAATAAATTATAATTCTTTGCTTATGAAGCTCGTTTTCAATTTGCCCCCCTGTTTAACTTTTTGTTAGATTTAACTGAATAAATTTCTCCAAGCTTTATATAACTTGATGATTAAGATGGTCAAATAATAGCAGTATAGAAATAGGGGAGAAAGTGCATGAATGTGCAGCTAAATGACAAGAATAATATATGCTTTACCACTGGGTGAATAAACTGAATTTATGTCCTATATTTTTATTAATTACTAGTCATTAATATTCCTTTCTGCAATGCATTCCACTTTCAGGGGAATGATATCATTTGCATTTCTTTGCGCATCTTTGTACCTTGGCTTGGTCATATTATCAGGTAAATATAATGGAGTTTAATTTTCATATATTGTCAGTGTTTGTCAGTATAAAGACTTTTACACTATCAACCAACTAGAAATTACTCTAGATATGATTTTCAACTTAATTATTACAAAAGTCAACAATCTTTCTATACATATGATTGATGACAATGTAAAAAACTTTTATACTATCAGAGTGTCAGTACATTTTAATTAAATTCAATATACAATTTCTATTTCAAACATATTAGTTTCATGGAATTAACTAATCTGTTGGATGCATTCCTCCCAAATGAAATTGAACATGGAAAATTAATTTGATCCAGTGTCAACTGAGAAAATACTCTATCATCACTTATGATTGAAAGACTTTTATATAATTTCATTCATCTTCCAAAAATCTATTCATATTTTATAGGTGTTAAGATTTCAAAAGCCTTTATGTAGTTCATTTTTTTATGGGAAAATGGGTGGCAGTTGCTTGGGAAGGCAAGGCCTTTTGATAGGAATTTAAGAAAATGATTTATTTTATGATGACATGTCTCTTATGTTTTTTGTTTACAGGTTGAGAAAGTTGTATTTGGTACTGCAAAGAAATTGACCCTTTCTCTTTTGAGGGTTTGCATTTTTGTTCTAATTTTTTCTTTCTGCTGGGAGTTTGCTCTCTCAATGTTACTCCCATGCCTTCATTCTTTGCACAGCCTATTCTGGGTTGCTTGATACATGATTGCTTTTGTATAGAAAACTTAGTTCCATGTATTGAATTATTGGGGGCCGATTTACAGTTAGTGAAATACATGTGAGTATTTCAATAGATAGGTTGCCTTTGGCACTTGCAGCTATTATTCTCCCTTTTTTTCCCTCCAAATTTTTCATGTTTATGTAAAAGCATACAACTGGGCTGGTTTAGGGGTATTCGAGACCTTAAGTGCAAAACGTTGTGGCATCTTAATAATATAAAATACATTGTACAAAATATTTAAAATGTTTTTTTATGATATTTAATTAATTACTAAATTTGTATAATTAGATTTAAATTTAAATCTTTTTCAATTGATAAAATATAAAAATTATTCAATCTTGAGATATATTTGAGCACGGATAAGATTATAATAGTTAATTTAACAAAACTTGTTTTCACAAATTGCAGTAGCAATAATAATTAATAATATTTCTTAAGTTATCCAGGCAATTTAAAACAAAACAAAACAAAAAAAAAACACTTTTAGATAGCACTGACAAATGTCTTGAGGACATGGTTGAAAATTGAAATGATAAATTATCTTTGTTGGCCTATAACTGATGCCTTGAGTTGTTTGTCAAGTTGTTCTATCACATGTTATTTTCAATTTCATATAACATTGTGTTTTTTATTTATATATATTTTGGTAGGTAAATATTAGATTCTTATTTGAATTAGTTTAATTTAGTTTTAGAAAAAATTAATCAAAATATTGAAGAATAACAATTAATGTAATTTTTAAATATATACATAATAATTTAAGCTTTTATCAAGCATAATATACTTTAGAATTTAATTTGAATCCCTTATATGTTAAAGGTAAAATTGTCTTGATGGAGTCACGATAGACACCGTTACGTTAGGAATACCATTGTTATTCTAAATATATACCACTTTTTTTGTTTATCATCATTTTGACAAGTAAATATCTTAAAATAAAGTGAGCTACTCAGTTATATCTGTTAGAAATCTGAAAAATAATTAAGAGAACTAAGTGGGATTGCCAAAGGGCTGTATCACTCGTCCATTTGATAATCACTGCAATACACAGGTGTTCCCTCTCTCAATTCGAAATAAAAATCAAGCTAGCAAAAGTGTATAATTAACACATGGTTTTCTCAGCCACATACACCACAATATTGTAACACCAAATTATCCCCTATAGGATTAATCTAACTTAATCAATGGTCTCAGATTTAAGTTCTAGATATATATAATTGTATTAAATAGTTGAAGAAAAAATCTTGATACATGTGAATTAGACAAAAAAAATACACCACAATATTGTCATATCCAAGTAAAAGATGAAACAAGTGAATAGAGTGATATATATATATATTATGAGATGCTAGCTTTTGCTTAAAAAATGACATGGAGATAGCTAGGTTTCTTGCTGTTCAACTCCTTAGTCCTTACAAGTAGAAGATCGATCTGGTAAGAAAAAGGGAAATTTGGTTGGAAGTGGAGGATTCGGAGGAATATATATTTATCATTAAGTGTAGATCGAAGTAAGCTTCCAAGTTCCTTCAAAGACATCCAGCATTCAATCAATTCTAGCTAGGTATATATGAATGAATACGGGAATACTGGAAGCCTTTGAGGGAACATGAAGAGTTCTCCTGTTAATTAACCTCACTAGCTATCACTATTAGTATATATATGTTTGATATTAGTGAAAGCTATGGGTTCGTATTTATAGAGAACAAGGTTGGCCCTTGCTCTCAGAAGGAGGTTAACTTGAATCTAGGGTCATATTTTATTCGGTTCTCCATGTTCGAGTTTGATTTTATTTTCCATA
Source organism: Glycine soja (assembly GCF_004193775.1). Lineage (NCBI taxonomy): Eukaryota > Viridiplantae > Streptophyta > Magnoliopsida > Fabales > Fabaceae > Glycine > Glycine soja. The sequence goes on along the minus strand of NC_041009.1, from coordinate 47,965,033 downwards.
ATATATATCTTTTTCTGATACGACGACTAATTAGCTTATCTTTATGTCGCTATATGTATGTATTGTAAAGAATATAAAGGGGTGAATCAACACTTATAAGAACAGACAACTTTTGTATTCCAATAAGAAATATTGTCACCTGTACCTATTCATTAAGTTTTAGTTCAATTAGCTTGCATTGCTATCTTTTTGGACAGTGCGCGTGATTTAAGAATTGAAATTTTGCGAGTATAGTTTAAAGAAAATTAAGTTATACATGGATAATATATCCTTTATGAGCGAACATATGGAGTATACGTTTAATTATTTTCCTACTAAGCTATATGATTGAAGAAGAAATTAAAGATAATATTTTCTTTATTTCTTTTGTTTACCCGCATAAATATTAATCAATATCATACATAAATACTCCATTTATGTACATTTTTTTCAAAGATAACTTATTCAGAGAGAACTCATAATTCAGAAAAATAATGAGCTTGGAGGAATATAATATGTGCATCTTGTCACAGACAACTTATTCCGCATTGAGTTGAAAAGAGTCACAACCCCCAAGTAATATTATACGATATCTGTTTTTGGATACTGCCACTGCATTTCAGAATGTCAACACAAATTCTATTTTTCACACTCACATTTTCTTCCATCTCTGCCTTCCAAAATTGAAATTCATGGCCACAAAATACAATTACAAATTTAATTAGACACGGAATGCATGCATAATTTGTGCTCAACTAAATGCCGAATCTTAGTAATTTCTGTATCATGCATTTTAAAACATTTCGATGTGTAGTAAAACGAAACACTTTTTAATAAAGAGAAATTAAAATATAATTTTTTAAATTGAGTTATATTATTTATATAATATTTTTTACAACACTATATATTTTTTTATGACACCACTCATCAATCTCACACTTTTTTTCTGTGATAATGATAATATTTGGCATATATAGATTTTAATGAAAAAATAAAAATGTTGGTATCTCTTTCTTATTGACCACAGTATAAAAAAAGAATTAGACTATTCTCAAATCTCACTGCCATGCCCGGCTCAAACAAAGCTGCTATGACCAAGACGACAATAGATTACAAGGCAGGAAATATCAATGATTGCTATAAAGGAAAATACATAATTAATTAAGGTGATTTAATGAAAATATTGATTTTCAAATTGTTCTGTATGTCTGTCGAGATGTTTTTTATTTGTCAAAAACAATTAAAGCAATCCACAAACAGCCAAAAGTTCACTAGGAACAAATTCTAACCATTCATGATCAATAAAGTAACCTTATCTAATATACGGTACCTGAATCAAAACTCTAAGCAAAGAGAAAACATGTTCATGTTACGTTGTTTTCATTAATTGTGGGATGAGAGAATCAACCTATCATGCATCTGATTATAAATAGGTATTGCTTGTCAGTGGCTTGTGTGTGAAGGATTTGAAAGGAGAAAGCCTTCGGTAACCCTCAAAGGCTCCTAGACTCCATGTTACGGTCAAATAATCAATTAGTCGTTGATTAGGAAAAATTAAGAAGTCTCGGAAGTAATTTTGGGGGTTAACCGAAGGCTTTAAGCCTGTGTCTTCTTATCGGTTTAATGAATTAGTGAGTTAATTAAGCACTTTAAGTTGCTCAATTTGAGTTCATCCTCAAATATGTTAAAGTTTCACGTCAGGTAGAAATATAAGGTTGAGTATAAGTGAGGAGAAGATCTTAAGTATAAATGTTTTGAGTTAGAGTATGATGTCAGGTCTTCTTATATGATAACTTGTGGTCCATAAATTTATTCGGTATTTATTAGTCCAAATTGGTTTGTCAGTTAATTATAATTTCTTGCATTTTTTCATTTAACTTTTTGTTTACGTGAACCAATTAATCTTTTGCTTTTAGATAGTAAATAGTGTGATTATTAAGCAATAAAGTACAAACTCTACATTATATCACCTTTGAGTAAGACATTTGTCTCAAATGCATCACAGATATTTTTTTAATACTTTTAACTAAATTTTATAATTTAAAATTTTATATTAATATAAATAAATATTAAATGAATAATAATGTTTTATTATATGTAATAACTTACGTTATCTTTTCAAATTAATATTTTAGATTAAAAATTGTATTGTTATGTTAATTAATTTTGCAAATTATATTATAATCGTATTATTTCGATTCTAAAAATTTATCGTATCATTTATGCATAATTGTATCGTGGTCATGCTATTTCTTAGGACAGAATGTAATTGCATTTGAAGAGAAAAATCCAGTACATGGTCTCACACATGGTGAGCAATTTTTTTATTATTTATGAATCAGCACTTAAATGTAATTTTAGTTTTTTATTTTAAAATAAATATTTAGCCTTCATATTTTTAAAAATTCATTATTTTTATTTTTATTTTAAATTTTAAAATAAAAACATTTAATTCTTCGATTTTATTAAATTTGTAGTGTTAGTCCTTCAATAGATAAAAACAACTATAATTTAACCATCAAAATAATTAATAAAACACATGTTAGATTTAAATATAATTTTGATTCTTTTATTTTTTAAATTTTTTATTTTTTATCCCTCTATTTAAAAATAAATATGTTTACTCTTGATATTTTTAAAAATTCATAATTTTGATTTTTATTTAAATAAAATCCTTTTGTCCATTAATTAATTTTATAAAATTTGTGATACTGGTTCTTTCATTAAACTAAAACATCTATTTTTTAAGAAATTAATATTGACTATGATATGAATTAAACAGATAATCTCTTATTTCGATACTAAATTTGGATTAACATTGTTGATCTTTGTACTAAAGTTTTTCTCTTCAATGTGAGACCATTATCTCAGTTTATGGATTTTTCTCGTGCCACGCAATTAAATTTGGTCTCACATTAGGTTTATTAATTACTTTGATAGTTAAATTACAGTTGTTTTTGACCCATTATTACATGCATCCAAGTCAAACACCAACAGAATGACATGGCCCCGATGTTTTTAGGGTTCAGGGTCATCTTTGTTAGTTTGTTTATCCCTTGGTCTCACCCTAATGCTGCTGATAACGATCTGATCCATTGTCTAGAGCCATAAGGCTCATCTTTGATTGTTATCCCTATTAATTTGGTCCCTGGTCCCTTGATATCCCATAAAAATATTATACAAATTAACGAGATTTGTGTTTAGAGGATGGGGTTAGTCGTCTCCATCATATGGCAAACCACAGTTCAAATTTTTATTAATAGAAGTATCTATATTTAGTGTTTAATAATATCTCAAACAAAATTGTCTCCTAATAAAAATATATGTACGAAAAAATATACCATTTTTTAATTAAATTTAATTTTATTTCACAATGCAAGACGAGAATCTTACGCATTTGGGAATGTGGGAAGCTATTGATTCTTATCTCAAAATTTGAATATCTATTCTCGAATGAAAATGTTTTAAATAAATGTTGTGACTCCATTTAATTTTTGTTAAAATAACTTTGTAAATATTTTTACTATGTTATGCGTTTTGTTTGAGTGGATTGGCATCGACAATATAATAGAATTTTTTGTCATAATTATCATTTATATGTGTCATACGTCGATAAATAGAAATATTATGTTTTAAATTTTTTTTAGAGAATTTAATAAAAATAATACCCCTTTTATCTTTGAAAAATATAAGGAGAGAAAACAAATAAAAATAAAAATAATAAGGAATACATTCTTAGTGGAAAGAGATAAATTTTAAAAAAGTGAATCTATGACAAAAATAATTGTTTTTTTATCAAGAAAAACATAACTAATTAACAACTCGGAATTGGTTAAAAGTGGATAATTAATTATACTCAATAAGTGCAAAGTTGCACATCATAGTTTTTTTTTCTAATCAGTATTGTAAGAACATTGATTAAAGAATTAAAAATAAAAGTTTTTAATGTGTAAATGATAGGAAAATAAAAAATTATTATCCAATAAATAACAATGCACCTGTTATTATTGAAGCTAAATAAAAAATTTAGAGACCGACTCATAGAAATTGATGACACATGTCTTTGTGACTAGGATATCTGCCACCCACGGTCGTTAAATTAGTGACAAATTTAATAGCGACCGATAGAGTTATTGTAGCAATCAATATGCTAGATCGCTAAATTGAGTGTTTTTTTTTTGGTAGTTTTGATTATAATTATTATTGTAAATTGCCTTAATTATTATTGGCATAAATCAATCCATTGATTTGCTATTCTTTTTACACGTTATATAAATTTTATTGCAAAAATTAAATTTTATCCATAGTTATGGAAATAATCACTATAATTTCTACAACATAAAGGAAATGATAAATTTTACCAAGCAAACGCTTATTTTAAAATATCTTTTTTTTTTAGCAACGGTCCAGGAATGATATATATATTCCTTGAAAGACTCATTTAGTTTTTGACGAATAACCGTGAGAGAGGCTTCTGTCTTCGGCAAAGTTTTTCTCATGGAGAAGTGATTTGTAGGTAATTAAATTTTGGCTTCAACTCTTTCCAGGTGTTTATCGATCATGACGGTAGGGCAACTATTAGCACCATGATTCTGATCTGGATGACTTTTCAGTTGGTTGTGATCGATCATAATAATCTGTTTAATTAACAATATATAACAGATTCTGATGTTATTCTTAAATTAAGATGACAGTTCTATGCATCAGGATTAATTATATAACGATTATAATTTTAAGAACTGGAATAAATATAAGATTGAGAACGCAGAATAATTAAGATCGAGGGTTCCGTGGGTTGAGGAGAATTGTTTGCACAAAATTGAGAGACTGAGATAAAGGATGAGGACATGTGAGGAGAAGCTAGCTCATGGGAATAAATGCAGAAAAAGGCAAAGGAAAATTAAATGAGTACATATATAGTCTTATTCTAAAATAGGAATTGCATGTAAATAATTAGTATGGGAGTATGGGGTAATAGTCTAATTAATATATAATAGAATGAAAGAAGAAAAATAGAAAGAAAACCTGTTGTATTTTGAAGTAAAATCCTACAAGCTAGAAGATAATCACAACTATATATCATTAGGAATGGTCAACCCCAACTTCACGGCAAGGTGTATTTCACTTGGCTTGTGTTTGTGGATTCAAAACCCAACGCTAGCTACCTTCTCTTGATTACCATTTAATTTGAAAATTTCAATTTGCATTATAGCAGCAGTAATAAAGGCTTCAGCAGGCCTCAAAGTTCCACTACTCCTCCATGTTTGTGGACATTCACTAGACTGAAATATGGAGTAGTGGAAGCCTTTGAGGGTTGCTAAAGACTTTCTCCTATCAAAACCCATGTGAAGTTCAACACAATTGAATTCGTACCTATACATAACTATGCACAAATCACCAATATATATAGGGATAGATAATAAACAGTAGTGAACACACAATCTTCTGAAATGGGCAATCGTTTGACAAGACTTAATATTCTCTTCTTTTGTAACTTTTGTTTTATTATAGTTATATTGAATTCTAACTAATTTAAGTCGTGTTAAAGGGGTTATTTAAAATAGTAAAACTCTTTTAATTAATTTTGTTTTATTCATGAGACTTGAAACTGATCGAGACATTATATTAATAGGAGAATCAAGTCCCTTATCATTTAATAAATATTCATTCTCGATCAGTGCAGGGTTTGATTCCATCTTCGTTTAAGATATGATTACTTTTTCTCCTATTGGAAAAGAATAACAATTTTATGCATAATGAGTAGTCTAGAAGGAATTTTTGTAACTGTGCTGCTGCTGGTTTTTTAAAAAAACAAGCTGTTTTTATTTTATACTTCAATTATGAAAGCTTGAAAAAATAGAGGTGGTTAAGATCGATGATATTTTAGCCCTTATTTCATTGGAGCATCATTTAATTTAACACCAAAATGAAATTGATCTAACTTTCATACTATAACTTCAAGCATAATGCATTAGCCAGCTACTACCAAATAACTTAACCCAAATTTCAAATCACACGATCACCTATGTTCGAATGTTTCTCCTCGAAAGACCTATATATATATATATATATATATATATATATATATATATATTTCAAGGCATCTGCATATATAAACTCTTTGTTTGAGTTGTAGTTTAATTACATCACTTATTAGATAGTGCTTCAGAACTGTGGCTGTTATATATATGCCCTATGGAGGAGTATCTGCACCATAACCAATTCTCCTTGGAATGCTATATGAAGACTTAATTCTTCTAGCCTTTTGTATATATATTCTGGCTATTATGTTATGTTCTGAAAGTTTTTATTTTTTTTATCCTAAGAATTAAGCATGATATCATAGAATTTATAACATATACACTTTGTTTAATCAATTGAACTAAATACCTTTAATTTTAAAAGGCTTTTTATATATGTGAAATATATATGTCCGGGTTATACTTTTGTATTGGAGGGGGTCTTATGCTTTATTTGTTATAGTTTTACATTACTTTGTATCAGATTTATTTGTTATAGTTTTACATTACTTTGCCTATGTAAAAAAAAGGAAAAAAATAGCGCTTCAGGAAGCTAGCACAAGATGATCACATACGATGACCTGGATCACTTGCCTTAAAATGCAAAGTGAAGCATACTTTTCTATTAGATTATGACATTATGTATGAAAGATTGATATGAAATCATGTCACATTTCACACTTTTTTAAAAGCTTAATTAGTGATGGATTTGCATTTTTTTAACTTTTCAAAACCAAACCAAAAATTACCCAAAGTTAAGAAATGTAATTTTCCTAGTTTTATTGCGAAGGCCCAAATTTATGTTTCAAAGAATAAGTATTGTTATTTATATAATTTTCTTACAAACTTGCTTAAAAAAATTCTTACAAACTAAAAAATATTCACTAATTATTTGTCGTTTAGCTTCTATTAATAGATTTTTTTAATTAAAATTTGAAATATATCAGTATAGTCATTATAAGTTTAAACTAATAATAAAATATAATATTATACTATACTAATATGGTGTGTTATGAATTTCCCAAACTAAGAGATATTATTTTTTAAGAAAATACTTAATTAATCAATTAATAAATAAATAACAATATATGACTTAGTAAAGTTTTTATAATATACTTATTAAAACAATAGGTTTTACATATTTTCTTTTAGACTAAAATTGTTTAATTAGGAGGAGCTGAAAGTACCGTATTTTTTATTAAGAAAAAAAGTACCGTATTAAAACAACTTATTTAGAAGATTGAAAAAGGGAAGTTTGAGAAAATAATTAAAAGGTGATTAATTGTCATTCCAATATTAAGCGTGCCACAAATTAAACTTCATTTGTTATGGTTGTCCACGTTCCTAAATTGAGCATTTCCAGCCAAACCAAATCCAATATCCACGATATTCCCATTGACTTTTACACATCTATAATTATTTTCTATCTTCCAAAGTATCTTGGGCATTAATATTTGGAATCTTGAATATTATAAATTAGTCCTAGACATGTGACAACGCAGACAAAGATACGCTTTATCTATAGTTTTGATTTCAAAGGTGACTTATTCTTCATGTCAAGAGCCAAAGCAAAATTACCAACAAAAAAGTGAGATATATATGATTATATGAACTGACGCCGCATTCCCTCTATAAGACGACCTTTAGTTGATTCTATTTATCCCCTACTGAATTGGAATGTCAAAAGCCTAAGTTATTAGTGCTACCTTTTCCTTTAATATGCATGCATGGAGACATTCCTTTTGGCTTTGCATTATCTTTAATGATTTAATTATTTCTTATAATTTCTAAACTTATTATTATAATTCTTATAGTTAATAATTCTTATAATTAATAAGTTAATTTTTTAATTTCTGAAATTTATAGTTTAATTCCTAAAAGACTTTTGCGGTTAAATTTAAATTTTTTTATTAATTAAAAAGTTTTAATGAATTTTTTTAAAATTAAAATATAAATTTTTTTACTAAAAAATCTACTTATTAACTATAAAAACTAAAAAAGATAAATTTAAAAATTATAAGAATTAATCGGATAGTTAAACCATCTTTAATTCTCAAAGTGGAAACCTAATACTTCGTATCTTGCTTGAAATTAATAGCTCAATCTTGGATAACTAAATTCAATATTTTAATGGATTTTTTTTTAAAATTAAAACGTAAATTTCATGTACTAAAAATTATACTTATTAATTATAAGAACTAAAAGAGATAAATTTAAAAATTATAAGGACTAATCAGGTAGTTAAACCATCTTTAATTCTCAAAGTGGAAACCTAATCCTTCGCATCTTGCTTGAAATTAATAGCTCAATCTTGGATAACTAAATTCAATCCTTACACGTGCTGAATATATTTTTTTTATTAACATTTTAAACCAAAAAACTTAATATTAATTGTTCTTTTGCTTCTATAAGACGTTTATTTATTTGGCACCATTGGCTTGGTGATCGGAGATTACTCACAGTCACTTATTCTTCTTTCCTGATTCGTATATATGGTGCATAAAAAAAAGACTCGAAAAAACTTTATTTATAACATAGGCGAGACCTGTTTTTAAAGAAATTATTTTCACATGCATGTCTCGAGTACATACAATGAAAAAATACTATTGTATGCTGATGTAAAATTATATAAATAAATTTTAACAAATTTCTTCTTATTTAATAAAATCGTGTTTAAAGTATCTTTTATTTAATTATGTTATTTTATTTCAATGACTTTTTTCTTATTCTTGATATCAAATTTCAATAAATGATAATTTTAAAAAATGAAAAGAAGATTAGTAACATTAAATAGTGTGGACTAACTTTCTTACAATGTAAATTAAGTATGTTATTAGTATTTTTTTAAAATTTAAATTCGTCTTCAAAATTATGAAATTTATTTTTAAAATTTTAATTTATCAAAATTTTAATCAATTCAGTATCGAACCGATTATGAAGACATTTAGTGGCTGCCCGTGAATCTTATGCTTACTTTTATCGTTGCTTTTGTCGTTGAGTGAACCTTTTCTCCCTGTTTATCATATTTCTTTTAATCTTTTGGTTTAGTTATTATTCTTTTTAATCTTTTGGACATGCACGTGTTATTGGAATCAAGAAAATATTTGATGTTCATTGATCACTATGCATGCGAGTCTGCGACTGTTAATGGACAACACATTTTTGTACAACAGTACTCCTAGGATTTATTTAATTTCTCTTAAAGAAAACATTGAGCAATATAATATATTTTTGTGTGTGTGTGTGTTTGATATAGGAATCAAAGTGAAAGCGAAATTAATGTATTATTGTGAATATGAAACATGTATCGTATATTTTGTTTAAGAATCAATAAAAAGGGTGCATAACTAAAGTGTCTATACTTTTTTTCTCAACAAACCAGTAATAAATGAAATCAACTTTTAATGGTGACAAACTTGACATGTTTACAATATACATTAATATTTTAATAGAAATTAAGATGATTAATTTCCCTTGAAGGAACTAATATAGTTTTAGTAAGAAACATATTTTATTTTATGATATATATATATATATATATCCTCTCAAGAGATTGATGATATTTTTTATTTTCATTTTGATTTTCATGAGAAAGATGTTGGTTTTCATATATGAATAAATAATATTGCATTTGTATTACATTTAAATCTTGGTTGTGGAACACCAACAAATCTAACTCCTTCTCTTGCTCGTTCTATGAATGTGTTTAAATCTTGGTTATGTTTACAGAGTTTGTAGCTTAGCTGAATGTGTTTAGAGATATTATCTCACGTACCCGACACATGCAGGGTGGCTTTGATGGCAATATGTGTGTGGCTGATTATGATGACAAAATATTAGTGGGGGACCCAAGTTTCTGATGAGTTATCGGCTGAAAGCATACATGGACATTTACTCCTTTGTAGAAAGTTAGTTTCTTTGCAAAGGGGGTTGGTGGATGAAACATTAAATAGGTCCTCTATATGTTTATGTATATTTACTCATTTGTATTAATCTTCTTGGCGGATTGATTGTATTTTCATAAGAAGACGCACGTGTGATTCATATACACTGTACAGTAATATGAAAGGATAGTCACATTATATTATGATATGTATTTGATTATATGGTCATTGGAGTGAATTAGACGCTGAATATATAATTTAACTTTACTTATATATGGTTGTCAGCAGCCCATGGATATTTTCTTAATAATCATTTTTTTCGTGTGATAAAGATTATTAGGTTTGTTAATGGCTGCAAAGTTATTCAACATTGAGAGACATTTTCAAAATAAATTAAAACCAATCAATATTAATTGTAAGTGAAAAAAATGTTAGTTTTTATGGATTTGAACTTTTATTAATCGGTAGATTTGTTTAACTTTATGCAAAATAACACTACATCCACATTTTTTAAAATGAAAATAAAACAAAACAAAACAAAAATATTGCAAGATTGAAATACTTTTTTTAGACTTTATTTCCATTTTTTAAAAATATTTTAATCTTTCTATAAAAAAATTAAAATTAATTTGTTGTTAATAAATTTTATATTTAACACATAATTTATGAGATTACACTATTATTCGATCGATAAAACATCATAAATATGAATAAAATAGCTAAAAAAATCACCTCCACAAATTTTTTAAAGGAATTAACTAATTGATATAAAAGATCTTTTTTAAAAATATATAAAATTAAAAGAATAATAAAAATATTCTTAAAAAACAAAATAAATAAATATAAAATTAAAAAAATTGATCCATTGAGGGATCAGTTGAAACCAATTTCTCAATGTAAAAAAAACATACGAAAAAGAAAGTGACGGCAAGAAATCGGTTTAAGGGAACCAATTTCTCACCATAAACAGTTATTTGTATCACTTAAATAAATACTTTTCAACATGTATTATTTATGTAATTTTTTTTTGTATTTATGGGATTAAAAAGTCAGAACTTTTCTAAGTGAACAACAGCAATATTAGCAAAATAAAAAAAACCCCAAGTAATTGGGTTGTTTATAATTAATTAATTCAACTCCCAGAAAATATTATGTTTATTACTGCATGTGTGATTCTCTTTAAAATAAAACTCTGTCAAACAAGTCTGAGCGAAGTTATAGGTGGTTGAACAAAATTAATAATGAAGATATACAAGTTTATATTTATGCACATTATTGACATGCAGCTAATAACAAATAACATAGCTATTGAATGTGCCAAATAGTAAACACAGGAAAACTTATAACCCATAGCGGTAAACTTAGCAAGGCTGAATTTATGGAGAATGACCTGGGTTCAATTCCCACATAATGCATTTTTGATAGAGATAAAAAATTTTAAGTATGAGTAAGTTTCAATCGAGAATTAATCTTAAAATTCGTCCAAAAAATCAAAGCTTATGGAATAGCTTAATCAGGATATTATGGAGGAACCTATAGCCTTAATTTTGATAGTACCAAATAAAATAAAATAAAAACAGGAACACTTATATTAACTAAATATATGAATTTTTGGGGGGATTAATGGAGGAATTAAATATATTAAGATCGATATAATAGAAAATGGTCACGTTAGTTTTTCAATATATATACTCACCCATGCAAGCATCGATCGAAACCTTGTTGCAGTGATGTTTGCATGGTCTCTAGGATTGATAAAACTATATATCCAAATATAAAGAATAAAGGCTTCAGTAACCCTTTCGGGCGACCGCTACTCCATGTTTCTTTGAATTGAATCGATATGAAACATAGTGCGGCGGAAGCCTTTGAGGGTTTCAGAAGACAGTTTCTCTACAACAGCCAATTAAATGTTTCAATGGAGGCCTTGAGAGAAATTGGAAACTTCTCCCTTAGGAACCATTCACATAATTTATTGCCACATTACGGAAACTAAGGTTTAGTGGCCTTATATATAGTGAAGGTTTGTCCCTTCGCCTCATGATAAAAAACGACCAAAAAGAATCATATTTTCCCCATGCATTTAGTGGTGTTCCCTGTCCTTTAAAATGGATCGAATTCCATGTCTAAAACTACCATAATAATATTAAAATTCCTATTTTTTCAGATAAGGTTCTTTCTCTAATCCAGAAATAGCAACAACAAAAAATGTACAAATACGAAAACATATGAAAAAGCATAATGATCGAATTACTGTTTTTAATTAGTGAGAGGCAATGCATGCATGTGAAGGATTGTTTGTTTCTCGGAATCGAATTAAGTTCTAGCTTGTTGACATCGTTGGAAACAGAGAATATAGAAAAGATATATGGAATCTATATCAGAGATAGTTGTGTCCAGAATTTCCAAATTATGCTGTGGAAGATTAACTAGCCTCCAGGATTGGATGTGAGCATCGCAATTTAATTAGAATCTCTCAAAGTGTAATAGCCTAATAGGCCACTGTTCACTTTAGAGAAGACTTAAAGAGTCAAATTAAAAAATTGTTAGTTACTTTCACTTTACATTTATTCTGCATAATGTTTCTGGTGTATGTAATTTTTCATATGGCATTCATCATTCCAAATTAAAAGATGCAAACTATTGTTGGTTACATTTTCAATTTATTACTTGACTTGTGTTATCGGAACTTTTAAAATTCTTTTACTTAGATTATAAATCGAATAATATATATTAGATAAAATTACTTTATTGTATGAAACTAGGCAACATAAAAAAAATTCAAGTATAATTTTAGTTAGTATTAATTATATTATTGCTTTATATATAACTTTTTTTACAGCATTGCTTTATAAATTTATTATATTCTAGTTTAAATAATTATTTTATGTATATACACAACACTCATTTTCAAATATTTTATTTAATACGAAACAGTTTAAAATTTAGTCTTTCTGGGTGCAATCGTTCCACTATTTGTGCATTTAAACCAGAGTGTTGACATGAGATTTTGGCGTAGGTCCTAATTTTTAATTGTTTGATAGGGTCTTCATATAAATAAATACTATTAAATAAAAAGAAATACATTTATATATATCTTTAAAATATAAAAGGCATTCAATACCTACATAATTGTGGAAAGCAATAAAGGCACCACAACCTAATACATTTATTACAATTATGACAACTATTATACTACTGTTAGGATAGGGTGCAAGAGGCTAAAATATATCATAAAATTAAAGTGGTTTAAAAATTATATAAATTAGAGTTGATATTTATATTATTATTTTTATTATAAATAATTAGAAATTGATGTATGAATAAATAGTATCCATTGATTAGCATCAATTAGTTTTATATAAATGTATCTTTCTTTTAAGAAATCAATTAATGGAAAATGAATAAAATTTATATTATTTCCTTTTTTATCTTTTTTATTGTTTTTTTATAGTCTTTAATGATGTTTTTCTTAGGAGTAGAGTAATATAGTTTTCTGCTCACATTGTGAAAGGAATGCAAGAAATTTTAATTGTTAATATGAAATTAATTAACAGTTGATATTAGTTACGCATGCACAACAAATTATAAATGTGTTAAAATATTAATATTTTAGCTGATTTTTTCATTTAATTATTAATGAAATTGCTTACCTTATTTACTCTTACTCATTTAGATGAGTTAAAACTAAGATCATTTCCATCTTCCAGTAGATGTGAAGATGGTGACCCGTAGTGACAATGATAGGGATGTGAAACAAATTATTCATTCTTTGGGGTTATAATTAAAATTTTCAAAAGCTTTCTACCTAAATACTTTTAAATGTTCAACTAGTCCATTTTAACCTTCTGTTATTTTTTATTTAATATATTAACAATGATCCTTAACTATAATAAACTGTTTAAAATGATAACAAATTTCACCTTTTCTTTAAATTTAATTTTTTTCCGCCAAACAATAATTCTACCTATTTTGTTTATTGTTTACATTAAAATTAAATTATTCTGACTTACTGCCTCCGGTATTAAATATAAAAAAGATTATTTATTGGTCAAGAAAATTCTAATTAGCTTTACCTTATTTAATGTTACTATTTTTAGAATGTATTTGATTGAGATGTTAGTTTCAATGATTATTTTTGTTTCAATGAATGTTAATTAAGTTAAAAAATAATTTTTAATTGAAATTGATACAATTAATTATGATTAACTAATTTTATTAATTAGTGGAAGATAATTTTCTTATATTTAAAACAGGAGAAAATATGTTTTACTGTTTTAGTAAAACTTAAATTCAATATCTTTAAAACTATACTTTTTGCAAATCAAAATTGACATTTCATCTTTTTTAGGAGACATATTTCATCTTAATAACTATTATTTTTTTAATCACTATTTAAATTCAGCTGTAATAAATTAACAAGATTAACCATACTAATTTTAATTTTAAAAAGTTAGAATTTATTTATTTTGAAGTTTTTTTCGTAATTTTTTAAGTTAGAAAGATTTTTTTTTTGTATAATTATTTTATACAATTGAATATACTTGAAATTTGAGATTCAAGTTGATCTAATTACGTATTTTATATTATAAATTTATAGCAACTTTTTTAGTATAGACACACACACGAAAGATTTGATTTTGTGAGAATAACATATACATTTAAATACCCATGGAACTGTATAAAAAATACATGGAAAAAATGAATTCCACCTAAAATGTAAGACTGGCTGACTAGTTGCTTGTTTAATACATTTGAGTGTTTCCTATCCAATGCTAAGGAACTCCGATGACACTAATAAAGATTTACACAGGCACATTAGTAGTAACATACCCATTCAGGTAAAGCTGATCTCACCCGTATCTTTGACCTCGTATAGTTAATACATGTTGTGCTGATCGAGTTGAAAGTTGAAATTGGAACCAGAACAGGCAAGATACTCTTATACATGGACGCCGAATAAAGAAAGGAAACATGTCAAAGAAGAGTGATTCACTAAGCTTTGACTGCAACTTGTTACTCATCCATTACCAAAAAAAATAAGTTCGGCATCTAATTATAACTTTCCAAAGGCTAGCTTATATCCTGTCTATAAAATTGTATTGCATTAATAACAAGTCAAAACATTACATTACATGTTTCTGATGAGAGGTCCAAAGAGATGTTATAAGGGTACATTCTTAATTTGAAGTTGGTGGCTGGTGCCGTTGGTATCTTTCTTATATAATCCTAGAACAATAATCTTTCAAATTCGATCAGAAGGAAAATTTATGAATATTGACCTTAATCCTAACCAGCAATGTCACTCAGCAAACAATGAAGCGTGATGAGAGTTGAGAATGCTGTCTTTTTGTCTTGTTTCTAGAATAAAAGCAACAGACTTCAAAATTGGTAGCAAAAAAATCCCCAGTAATTATATATAGAGCTGGAAACTGAACTCTGGAGTTTACATTTAGCTGCAAGAATGAAGTTGAGCAGGAACTCCAATATAACTGCAACAGAACAAAATGATAAAAATTGATTCAAATTAAATAGTCATGTATACAGTCACAATTATATTTTGTTAAAAAATATTGTAGAAATTTCAGATGATAAAAACATGAGCAGTACTTGCCTTTAATGGACCTCCAGGCATCCACTACTACTTGTTTCAGGATATATTAAACCGACAGAAACATGCAGTAGTGGAAGCCTTTGAGGCCACTAAAAAGCATGCTCTATGTACAACTTCATGCATAGACCTATAAGAAACTTGTTTATTTCTCGGCCAATTACACCTTATACCTTAATCTGAAAGGCTGCATGTGTAGTAGTCCATATTTATAGTGTGATAAGGCACGTGATGAAAATGAATCACAATTTGCCAAAGAAAATTCTCTTACTCTCTTTGCTGATCAGGTTTGATTCGCCAAATTTAAGATATGATTACTTTTTGGATAGCGAATAATGAACTTCAATGCCTCCAGAAACCCTCATTGTTTAAAATGACAGCTCAACTAAATTCCACAAAGATAGAGATATATAGTGCTCGTTTACTTCTAATTGAATGTTGCCACAAAAGGGAAAATGGCATCTTCTGCATGAAATTTTCTCTCCATTGTACACAACTCGTGGAGAATAGATTAAAAAAATGACTTTAACGAGAAAAGGAATATTACAAATAGAAGCCGTTCATCCAAAATGCCCACATAAGTCAAAACAGATTGAAGATAATTACAAAATGCCACCAATTGTATAACTTTGCAGATCCGATTCATGAAATGATTTGATAATGGACCATTTAGCAGACCACAGTGACAAGCCATGAGTCAACATTAAAGAGAATCAAATAAGCAGGTATCAATAGTCAGTACCAGCAATATTAGGGTTTTCCAAACCAAATTTAGTTAAATAATATATATATATATATATATATATATATATATATATATATATAAAGTAAACGTGATACATATTATAAGATAGTTCACCAAGAAAATTATATACAAACTCTATAAGCAGGGTTTTGATTTTGAAGCTCTTAAGATAAAGTTTACCTAAATTACCCTATGTGAGATAATATATCATTGTCCGACCAGCATGGGCCATGTAAGCATGTGATAGTTTTGGGTTCCTTTATTTTTCTTAATTTTGTTATGCATCAACACCATATCTTTTTGCATCTCTCTATATTGTAGTGGCTGACTTTTTGGTACACCTTCTGGCTTTTGCTGAATTAAGTGTAAAAAGAATATAAGTCTGACCAACGCATGAAAATTAAATAGAGATCGAGTGATAGATTTATGAGCAACTTGTTTTTTTGGTATCTACTTTAATTAGGTTTTATATCCTTAATTTGGTGATATCTTGAGGTGTCCTTTGAAGATTAATCATCAATCCAAAATTTTGTCACACTTAAAATTTATTAACGTTTTATAATACATTATCTGAATTCAGATATATCTTCCCCCAACCTAATATATGTGTTGCTAATAAGTCACCCATTCAATCAAAAATAGCTACTTCGCTGTCGTTTGTTTACCATGTTTTATTCGTTTGAAAAATTAGAATATGTTAAATATGTATTTTTTTATTTTTATTATTTAATTAAAAAGGTGATATGAAAATAGTGTATTGCATTTTATATATTTTATTTATATAAATGATTTCCATTTTAAATTCTTTTCATGTTATTTTTTCTTTTGAAATTTTTATTTAGATCACAATTAAAATTAGATTAATTTTGTTTTAATAAAGTCTTTGAACTATTAGTTTTTATTTATAGAAAATGAAAATAAAATCTTATTTAGATAGAGTAAATTAAAAATCGAAATCTCTACTACTTGAAGTCTTAAATAAACCAACAAATGTCGGTTCTTTTCCTATGCTTTGATTTGCTACGACCATCTTGGCCCCGTTTCAACTTTTTATGAAGCCAAAGGTCAGATGCTGTAGGATTCTCTTAATCCACACCATTCTTTGAGTTTGAGGCAACATATTTAATTAAAAAAAAGAATTGATCTAGCTTCTTCAAGTTCAAGCGTAAAACTTGATATATATTTATATTAATTTAATAATTTCTGTACAAACGTAAAAAATTCGTTCTAATTATTTATATTATTTAATAATCTCTTATAAGTTTTCAATTTCAAAATGTTTTAATATAAATTAATAATTTTTCAAACTGTGAAAAATATGTTTTGCAGTGCAATTAGCTAGGTATACAAGTTTGTAGATAGTTCAAAAATATAGAGATTGATCTGGATCACGCATGATTTAATTTAGACCATATAATATATATTTTTCATGTGAAGACTATAGACACATGGTATTCCCAAAAGTCTAATAATATTAGTCGGATCAATAAATGGTAAAATGAACTCTGGAGTTTAATCTTGTAATTAATTTGTTGCAAGTGTAATATCGCAGTTGAGATTTGAACTGCAATGCAATAACACATCACCAATTCAAACACTCACACTCACATTATCACTCACAAGGATGACAAAAATACATGAGGAGTTCCTTTGGTGAACCCCAACAGCTTTCACGCCTTCATGTTTATCGATAATGAATCGATAAAAAATGAAATATTGAAAGTATTTGAGGGTCACTAGCTAAAAGCATCCTCTATTCAAACTTGTGATATTCTTAGCCATGCACTTCATTACTAAGATAGATATAGATAGATAGTGATTATGAAAATAAAGCACTATTTACTGAAGAATAGTTAATTGTGTTTCCTAGCTAAATTCTCTTACTTTCTCTGTTTGTGATTCTGATTCGCCACATTTAGATGTGTTTACTTTTCTATATTCACGAATCATATATGGCCCCAGAACCTACTTTGTTCAGAATTACAGTTCAGCCCAGTTCCACCAATGCAAAGATGGTGCTTGTTTGTTTCTAACAGAATGTTACCAAAGTGGCAACATGACATCTTTTGCATGAATTATTATTCTTATCTGCAGTTGACAATCAATAGCTGAGAAAATGTGCATTTGACTTAATATATATTAATTTGCAACTTGATGATTCGATTTGGTTATGCAGAAAGCTAGTTTTCCACGAATTTATAAAGTATAGATTAAAAAGTAACTTTATATATATAAAGGAATATTATACGCAGAAGGGCTTCAAAAAGAAATTCAAGAAAAGTCAAAACTAATTAAAAATATTTACATTATGCCACTAAAACAGTAGTTCCATTTCTTGCAAGGATTAATCATTATTGTACGGATTATGTATCCCCACCCCTCCCCGATTAGTTGGACTGATTTCAATTCAATTTACACAAGAAATTCCCATCCCATGACCATGATTCCACTTTAATGAAGTCCTAAAACATCTAGCTTTCATTCATCTCTTTTATGGATATATAACATAAAATCGTTTATACATCTTTAATTTACTTAAGAACTTAAATTTCTGAGATTGTTAATTGGTCACATATATCTATTAACCGACTTCGGTCTCACAAGTCTAGTTTAGAAATATTGTTGCTTTCGAAGGCTCGTGTTTTTTTTAACAAGAGAAATCATACATTGAGATTTTGTTCTTTCGTCACATAAATTTTTTTTTTATGTTACTTTATAACAATATTACTTCTATGCCTAAATATTTATCCCTCACATCTACTGTTTATGGGGGGAATATCAAAATCAATTTCAATTCTTTATCTTTCTTATCCAAAAATTATAGCTACAAAGAGAAGAGATTAAAATCTATAGTAAAACTAGTATATGTTCCTCTATGCACGCATTATTATTGATATTTATATTATACATGTATAAAAATAGTTTGTATATATAATATATATTCCAATTATAACTTGATAATTAAATTATTTAAATTTATTGTAATAAAATTTTATAAATGTATAAATGTTTTAGCGTGATAAAATAAGTTATATACTATTCTTTTATCAATATTATTTTTTAATCAATGAATACTGATATAATGTAATTATTCTTAAATCATTTTAAATTCCTCATCAATTTTAAGATTTGTGGAACCATATAACAAAAATTGAGCACATAAGTTTTCATGTAATTTGCAAAGAAGTTTTTAATTTTTGTAATTTTAAACATCATTTAAGCAGCAAAAAACTATTTCCTTCATTTCATTACAATTGTCGTCCTAAGTTATTTTGACAAATACCAAGAAAAATCAATAATAGAAAAAAGAGAATAACAATTTTATAAAATTAACATTATTATCATTATTTTATTTTTTTTGTTGTTTTAACTCATATAATTAATATTATATGGGATATAAGTGAGAAAAAAGTAATTAGTATTATATTAAAAAATTTAAATGATAATTATCTTGAAATATTTTTTTCTTATATGATCATTATTATGAGATGAAAGAAGTATCACTTTATTAATTACACATGTGAAAATGTGCTCGAATGCAACAAGAAAAGCACAAAACTATTACAAATATCATCACATGCATTAGGTGTGAGGATAATCATCAAAACCACAAAGCTATCAAAACATCATATATCATCCTTGCTTCTTCTCTTTTTCTTTACAAAGTCACAGTGGCTAAGCATTTGAGGTAAGAAGGGACCTTAATCTTTGCACCCAAAGCAGCATCATATCCTTTCTTTAATTTCCCTCTCATTCTTTTGAAGACAAGGATCATTTTTTATTGATTTAATTCTCATCGCTACTGACATGATATCCAATGGTAATGGCGACAACAACGGTGGATATCATATTAGTAACGACGACGATAATCATAACGACGATCACGATATTGGTGGTGAAAGTAATGATGACAATAGTGATGGTTGACGGTGGTTGCGGACAACCATGATAGCTATGACGAAAACAATCATGATTATGATAGTGGTGGGTCATGATGGTGATATGTTTGAGATATTTTAGAATAATATAAATTAAATCCTTAAGATATTTGATATTTGATTTCCGATCTAGTAAAAGATTTTACTGTTAAATAAAGTTTTAATTTGAACTTAAAATGTTTTAATTTTGATCTTTCGTTTTAATCAAATAGTTAAGATTGATCACTCTCATTCTCCCATAAAATAATCATTCTTAAATGATAGCTATATATATTAATTCCTTCAATGAACCATCATGTTACTAGAATCAACCCACAAAGTGCCTTCTCACATTTCTTTGAGCAAGCCCTTGTGATTAGATCAAGTAAGTGATACCCAAGTTATTCTTTCTCGTATTAGATATGTTCCCCCATTATACAAGGAAATAACATGAGTCATGTGTTCCCTTTAGAATATCCTAGAACGGCAGAACACACGTTTCAAATGAATTGATAATAAATTATCTTCAAGCTAATCTCTGAAGGTTATCTGTGACTAGAACAAAGATGATTCACCTAATTTTATATATATACCAATTAATTTTAGTATGTAAAATAGAAAGAAAAAAAATGTGCTAATAACACACTCTTTAATACATTATCTCTTATTAGTTAAAATTTATTAAAAATTATAAGAACATATGTTAGGTTCATTATATAAGGATGAACTTACGGAATTTTATAATTTACAATAAATTTTAATTAATAATAAATAGACTGTGTTGTGTTGCTAACATTTCTCAGTAGAAAATTAGATACTATCTAAGTTTTTATTTATTTATATAATCTTTCTTATTTCTGGAATAAAAGCAGCGGACTTCAAAAGTAGTTGCAATTTGCAAACAAACTAAAACCGAAGTAGAGATTGGAACTCCAATATATAACTGCAAATGCAATGACATATGACGAATTCAAACAGTCACAGTATTTGGCCCACAAGGATGATCAAAATATATATGAGTAGTTCCTTTAGTTAACCTTCATAGGCTCCCGCACCTTCATGTTTCTCGATATTGAATCGATCGTAAAATGAAGTAGTGGAAGCCTTTGAGGGTCACCAAAAGACTATCCAAACTAGCTTGTTATATTCTCAGCCATGCACTTCCTATAATTTATAATATGAATGGCTATAGGCTATATATAGAGAGTAGAGTGATCATGAAAATAAACCACTATTAACTGAAGAATGATAGCTAATTGAGTTCCATGGTTAAATTCTCTTACTTTCTCTGTTTATGGTTCTGATTCGTCAAATTTAGATATGATCACTTTTTTTATCACGAATCACGAATAATAAATTTGTATGGCCCAATATTCTTCTTTCTTCAGAACTACAGTTCTGCCCAGTTCCACTAATGCAGAGAAGGTGCTTGTTTACTTCTAATTACATAATGTTACCAAAATGGCAGTATGCAGAAAGCTAGTTTTCCACAAATTTATATAAAAGAGTCACTTTATATAGAAAAGGAATATTATAAACAAAAGAAATTGATACCGCAAAGAAAAGTCAAAACCAATTAAAAGTAATTTCAATATGCCACTAAAAGAGTAGTTCCATTTCCATTTCGCGCAAAAAAATTGAAAATGTGACGTATTCCATTAGAACAAACAATGGTTAAGGCATGTTACTTATGCTAGCTAGAGGAAATGTATCTATTTTTCTTGGTAAACCATTGCCTAAGACTCCAACTCAATCTTCTTTGTAGCTTCCACCATCATTTAGAATGTGTTTGGATGACGAAATTTAAAATTCTGAAAAATTTTAAATTTTAAGAATTTTAAATATTTCAATTGAAATTCTTTTATTTTTAAAATTTTGTGTTTGGATAAAAAAAATTAAAATTGTGAGAGTGAAAGAAAATGAATGCAAATAGAAGAGAAGATATGTTTGATGTGCTTCCAAAGAGAAGAATACTGATACGACAGGGAAAGTCACACGAAAACAAAGATGCAGCGGCGTACATCACCACATCCGACCACAACATTTAGTCAACGATGTAAGGCTTGACCCAAGCCTTCCGCGCCGGCAAGCACCTCCGTCACGTGATGGATAGCGACGATTGCTCCCCTGACTGACGAATGCAGTTCTACATGTCCCCTATGCCCACACCTGATCGATGTTTCACGAGCTTAGACGCTATTTCTTGAAGAAGAGGATCATCAGCGTGAGGGAAGAGTTGCGAGTTCGAGAACAGAATTTCAAAAACTTTCAGTTGAAGAGAGGATGGAGGTTACAAAGGAAATAGACAAACATTTTAGAAGATTCTTCTATCAAGAAGAAAATTTCAATTTTTCACCTTTTAGAAGGAAATTAAAATTTCACATTTTTAGTTGCTTAAAATTTTGTTTTAAAATTCCAAATATTTAAATTCTTCATAAAAAAACATTCAAACAATGAATTTTAGATTAAAGAAAATTAAATTCTCTGATAAATTACTTTTCTCAATTAGAATTCTTTATCCAAATGCATTCCTAGGGTATTATTTCCTACGCTCTCACTTTTGTTTGCTGCACTTATCTTTCTATTTTAAAAAGTCCATTATAAAATATAAATTTTCATTTTAGAATAGATTTTCTGAAATGCAATAAGAAGTGCAGCAAACAATTAAAGGAATGTAAGAAATAAATGTCCATCTTTCATTGAACCAAACACCCATACAGCTAACAGGCCTTTTTTTCCTTTTTCGGTCTACCAAAGCCCAATATTAAACCATCTAAGATCTAATAAAGGACATGGAGCCTATTTATATTTCACTATTGCAGCAGGGTGTAGCCCACAACTTACTGGAGTTCTCTGCATTCAAAGTCCATGTATATTTATCGACTTATATTTTTTTCTCTTTTTACTATGGTCGCATTGATGTTTAAATTTATGACTTCATGCATATTAATTAATAAAGGATTTGGTGGAATTGAATGAAAGTGATTTGTGATGAAAGTTTTGAATTAAATTAAAGTGTAAATGTGAGTTTCACTTCATTTTATATTTATTTTTAGTCCATTTTCGCTGCAAACAAATGGGGACTAAATCTCTCACCATTAGGCCGACACACGGGTCCAAAAATTCAAATATCTAAGAGAGTTTTTTGCCTTACTAAAATATCTAAGACTATTTTATTGTTTATTTCATTCATTTTCAATCTATTTTCGCTGCAAACAAATGGGGACTAAATCTCTCCCCATTAGGCCATCTCACGGGTCCAAAAATTCAAATACTAAGAGAGTGTTTTGCCTTACCAAATTATCTAAGACTAAGGCTAGGTTTTGCAAAATTAGCTTAAAAATTAGCTGGAAACTGGAAAACTAACCTATTAAATTAGAAGTGTTCGGTAAAACTAACTAGTTAAGTAGGTAAAAAGTGTAAAATAAAAAAATTTAATAAAATCATGATTTATTTTAAAAAGTAACAAAAAATGAATAAATATATCAATGATAAAAAGTGAAAAAAATATAAAAAGTTAGAAATTAGAAGCTAGTGTTTTAAAAAATGTTTTTTTAAGTAGCATTTCAAAAAATGTCAGAAGCTATTGAAAATATACTAAAATAAAATTTGCTTACCGAACCGCCAAACGCCAAATGAGTTTTCTAATTAGTAAAAAAAAGTTAAAATCTAACTGAAATGTCTCATAAAAATAATATAAAAGATTTAATGAGTTAAGTAGGTGAGAAAATTATTTTATGGCTTGAAAGTCTAATAGTGACTGGTGAGTGTCTGAAGGGGTATAACATGGGTTATTTAAAACGACTCCTTAAAGCTAGAACTTAATTTGTAACATGATGGTGAAACAAAAGGGTGTACCTTATTGATGAACAAGATGTCACATTCACTATAGAAGTGTATTACATCATCCGATCCACAAGTTGCAGAAAATCCCCTTCATGCTGGGTGGGTTCTATAAAAGGATTAGTTTTCTAAATCCCTATATATAATTTTTATTGTATATATACCCTCTTACGCGTGGCCCCGTGATGGCAACAACATGGTGCCTGAAGCTAGCAACAACATGGTGCCTGAAGCACAACAACAATTGTGTTATTACAAATTATTCCTTTACTTTGTCCACCAATTCAGTTATCACTAAAATATCTATTATGTTATAACCAAATCGTGCGAATTCTGCTATCTATTATGTTATAACCAAATATAAATGTAGAAATTGGCAATGGAAATAGAGCAAGAGAAAGTTTATCATTTACCTTTACTTCCTTCTCGCATTCCTCTCCTTCTTTAGACTTTAGTAGTCTATCACCCCTTCACTACACCTCACATCGATATTATCCAATGCCTTATCTCAGCAGAATAATATCCCATGAATTCCTCCCCTAGCTATCCTCTTAACAAGGGAATTTAATTTCAGTAGTTTTGGAAGCCTTTGATATACGATATACTTATGGGAGTGGGATGGTTTAAATTTCTTGAAAACCGGGTTATTAAACTTAATTTGGCTTCAATTATATTTGAGTCTAATCAAATTGAGTCAAGTTTGTTTCAATTATATTTCATAAAAATTAATTTGGCTTCAAACTCCTCTTAAGTTTGAAACAAACTTTTTTTTCGTCTCAAACTTTATTGGTTTTAAGTAGACTGGATTCATATAGTTAGTTCAATTTTATTTAAAATTGTGATAATTATATTACAAAAAAAAAATGCTAATACAATGAGTCAATGAGGATTGAGGAGGAACCTAAAAAATCTGAAAAAGTGAATAAAAGCAGTAATAGCTTGTTTAGCCAAAGCATCGGCGACTATCGGTCCATTACAACAAAATCTCTCTCTCTCTTCTCCAAGTGAATATAAGTGTCTATTGTGAAAGCAATAAAAAAGTCGTTATAATATCATATTATAATTTCTTATACATATTTCTTTATTAAAATTTATACGTACAATTAACAATTGATAGACTTTGGGAAACAAAATTGAATATGAAAATTAAGCCCCATATTTCTTCTTTTGGGTGTCCATAGTAACAAATGAATTATGAATTATTAAGAGTAGCTCTTGAATCCTTTTCTCCATTCCATATTGTTCTCCTAGGGCAATTAACTATAACTAGTGTGTTTATTTTCATACATAAATTGCTGGAAATACTAATTATATTTATCAAGAATTGTTTTGTGTATGGAAGATGGGCTGGTTTTGTCGGCCAGAAAAAGGACTGACTGGGACCCACTTGATGGTGATATTTACAAACACACCGCACCGACCCATGCAACGCCGTCGTTTCTGCGTTACTTGGGGGTGCTTTTGTCATTTTCTATTTATGTTGCTCATTCACGTGCGTCTTCGTCTTATTTAATTGCTTGCTTCCTCGTCAATAAAGCATGCATCTTTCTTTCACCTACGAAACCTTTTTCTAAATTGCATTAACACTTTTTATAGCGTTAGAATATTTTTTTAAATCCATCAAATGACAACAAATTTAATTTTACTCTTAAGTCGGACGGCTCTTAAATTTTCACAATAACAACTTTCTTACTTTTGAATAAATCCATGTCAGTCAATTTGGATTAATCAAGATTTACTTTAACTTTTTTAATACAGAGACCTTAAAATTAAAAGAAAAATATCAAAGCTATTAATTAGCTATAGAATATTTGCAATCGACCAGAATGTAGAGTAAAATAACATTATATTTATGAAGCAGATCAGATTTGCAACCAAATAATGCATGCCTAAATTCTCTTTATTTATTTATCTAAGTTAAAATAATCGTAACTTAATTATTAGCACCTTAATTTAAGAGATTTTATTTCTTTACGAATTAGATAGAATGTTGGTCTAAAAACACTATTAAAAGCAGCACCAATTCTATATTCAGTTTTAAAATTTATATATTAAAAATATTCTATTAAAAAGGCTACAACTTATATATATATATATATATATATTATATTTCATTAAACGAGATTAGTTTTCCACACACGGAAATAGACGTTAAAAAAATGTTATTTGAAGAAGTAATCAATTTTCCTATTCACCATACGAAAAAGAGAGGGAGGGGAAACTAGTAAAATGAACAAAGTTTAATTGCTGTGCTATAATTTTTCTAGCATTTTTTTAATTAAAATTGGGATCTAATTTTAATGGCTTGTATCAATCTTCAATATCATTTTTAATGAATGAGCGAGTATTTTTTTTCACCATTAGGACGTTTAATACGGAAAAAGTTTTTAGTTTATCTAAAAAAAGGAAAAGTTTGTAGTATTATGAAGATTTTAAATTGAGAATCTTTTTTTCTACAGTTTAGTATGTATTTTAACAAATAACATTTCCATTAAAAAAATATTTTTTAGGAATTTTTAAGCCAAGTTGCCATGAAATTGTTACTAATGAAGGTGCAAATTTAACTTTCTCAAGTTAAAATATTTCCTTTTGAAAGAAATAAATATCACATAGTATTCTTATTTATTTAATTATTTAATTATTTAATGTGAAAAATAATTAAAGTAACCTATAAAAATAATGCATTATCTTTTATTCTCAATAAACATATATAAAAGTTCACAATTTTTTTATTATTAATCAAACAATTTATTCATCACAAGATTCATGATTTCTTTCTTGTAAAAAATAATCTTATAACACAAAACATGCATCTATTAATTTTGTTGGTGTCTAATTTGAATTAAGATAATTATTTGATTTTATCCATAAACTTGTTTGTAATATCATTAAAATATGGATTATAACTAACCCAGTCCTAAAAATTTGACTTGTAAGGAAAAAATTATTATTTAATTATATATATTATCTTTTTTTATAATATTAATTGATGTGAGATTTTCAATATATCTTTCACAAAAGATTATCTTTTTATCATGAAATATGAAGTTTGTAAAATTAAACATAAGTAATTTGATGATAACTCAACAAGATAATACGATAAAACAATAATCATTAAAATAAATTTTTATTTCATCTTGAAATTTTGATTTATATCAAACTTAACTCTAAAAAAAATCAACTTATAAAATAAACTTTAAGCCCAATTATATACACATTATTTTAGTCATATCATTCAATCCCCAACCATTAGAAGTTTTATTTTCATTTATTTATATTGAAAAGTATTTGGCAGTAGAAGTTAATTTTTTAAATAAATATTAATATATTGATGGATTAATCTTTAACTGTGGATTATGATGTATCTTCATCCAAACATTAATAGTCAATATATTTTCAAAATATATTTAACATGATAATTTTTTATTAGGCTTTTTTTGTTGACAGAATATTATTTTATTAGGCTAAAGCAGTTTCTATTTAGACAAAAGTGAAAGTGAATTACAGTTGCAGAAACGTGATACAACTGGGGAAGAAAATTCATAAATTGTTTGGAGACTGACGTTGTTGGTGTATGAAATTTCGTGCTCAAGGACGCATCTGAGGAAGCTGAAGAAGGAAAAAGGAAGATAAGATCACACACATCACAATTCACAACACAACACAACACTTGACAAAGAAGGAAGAAAGGGAGGTTTGCATCAGAAAAAGACACGCCCCACCCCTTCCCTTTCCTCCGCTTGCGCCATCTTTCTCTCTCTGTGACGCTTCAAATACTCGCCAATGCCTCAATCTCAATTCCCATTCTCTTCTCCTCTCTGAGACTCTCGCTATTGTCACAGCCATGGAGGACGCCAATCTTCAGAGGCTCCATTGCTCCGTCAAGAACTACGATTGGGGTCTGCCAGGTCACGTCTCCGAGGTTGCCAGACTCCACGCGCTCAATTCCGCGTCTCAATTACACGCGGAGGACCCTTTCGCCGAGCTTTGGATGGGTACCCACGATTCAGGCCCTTCCTTTTTGGCCTCCTCCAACAGGAATGGGAATGGGGTCTCCCTTAAGGCTTGGATTTCGGAGAACCCTGATGTGCTCGGCGACAAGGTTCTTCACAAATGGGGTTCTGATCTCCCTTTCTTGTTCAAGGTGTGTGCTTTGGATCCCCTTTTGTTTTTGTGTAAATGGGTGTCTCGGTTATGGCACAAGATTTTTTTTTTTTTTTTTTGCATGCATTAGGTGCTGTCTGTGGGGAAGGCCTTGTCTATTCAGGCTCACCCGGATAAAGAGTTGGCAAGGACTCTGCATAAGTTGCACCCTGATTTGTATAAAGATGCCAATCACAAACCTGAGATGGCTCTTGCCATCACTAGTTTTGAGGCTCTCTGTGGATTCATCACTCTCAAGGTACTACTCCATTCTCTGGATTATTATTTTAAGTTGAATAATTCCAAATCCTCCTCTTCAACATTCTCCTGCTAATCTGTATGCTAAATATTCAATGTGTTTTAGATTTTCAAAACATTATTTACTTTTTCATTTAATACTCTCTTTACAAGATAGTAGGAAAATTTATTGGAGGATATAACATTACTTTTTTTATTAAGTTTTAGTCCTCTACAAGAAAACTGTAAGTTTTAATCCCTATGAATGAATATAAGCTAATTTTGGCTCCTGTTGAGAAAACTTCGGACAACTTTTTGACAGTATAAAACTGCTACAAAATCTTATCCCCGCCAAAAAAAAAAAAACTGTGTAAAGACTAAAACTTACATTTTTTTATACAGGGACTAAAACTTAAAACTTAAAATGATAAGAATTAAATGAATATTTAACCTTATTATTATATTATTATATTTTTAGTTCTTCGAGTGCTTAAGAGTTTTATGAGAAAAACTGGTCTGGTTTTTCATTGACTGTGTCGAGAACAATTAATTTTTTATGTCTGTGTTGTCTTTTCCAATTTTAAATGGATATTTTGAGTTTGAGCCTTATTTTATGCAAGAAAATTGGATAGGCTTTATGTGAATTTTCGCTCTTAAATTTGTTGTTCATGGCAATTACATTAGAATTTTTTTTATGCGTTCGTTGATAGTTTGATGTGTTAAAGGTCACTTTTTTAAAGTTAAAAATATTCAGTACTCATGGACTTTGAGTGATTGGATAAGAACTGCCCACCTGTTAGGTACAATCCCTGTGATGTGACTTAGTGGTCCTTTTTTCTCCTCACTTTACTTTCGTTATTATGTCAAACACGTTTCCCCTCGTTCACGGGCTCCTTTTTGATGCAATGCAATCTGTGATAGCCGACCAAACAATTAATTGAGAGCAACATGTGAAAAAAATCAATTGATAACCATGTGAATGAATAAAATATGAAAGTGTTAGTTATAGAGCAGATAGTGGAAGTTTGATTTGTTTTTACTATGAATCTGCTAGTGTGGAACTGCCAAACTACACCTATGTTAGTTTTACATGAGTAATTGATGACTCATTGGTGTAACAACAGTGAGCTGCTTGGATTGAGGGAACCCATGTAATTAATTCTTTAGCTTATATAATGGTGCTGGCATGGTTTATTTCTGTAATTCTCTAAAATGAGAATTTAAATCTGTATTTTATCAATTGCATTAACTCAAGCATTAGAAAGTTTATTTATGGTAGATGCAACGACAGTTTTTTAAATGCACTGTTAGCAAATGAGCAATCTGCCCTGTTTCTGTTCAGGAGCTCAAGGGTGTACTTCATACTGTTCCTGAAATTGTGGAACTGGTTGGTGCTACGAATACAAACTTGGTCTTACAAACTAATGATCAGGATGGTGAGGAGAAGGTGAAACCTGTTCTGCAGGCAGTGTTCACCGACCTCATGTCAGCTTGTAAAGACAGGGTAACGGATGCAGTAAACAGATTAAAAAGCCGTCTACTCAAGGAGAGTGAGGTTAGTTGATTGCTTGCACTAATATATAATCTGTGTGAATGTGAGAGATGCGCGACATATTTTTGTAAAGGATTAGAAATATGTGGTGGATTTAGTTTGTTCTTAGGGTCACATAATCTCTATGGTCAAGAGTAATGAATACAACTACTTATACTGGATAGAGGATACTGGCAGTTTTACTATTCAGATGATTTCACCTTTTTGTTGCATTATTAATCTCTTTATGCTGTTCTTAGTTTGTTTATTACTTTATTATTTTTTTTGTTGAATTATGCCAGCATTATTAATTAATACCGTATTATTTTCATTTTGCATCAGGTGAGGCAGTTGACAGATAAAGAGCAGCTGGTGCTGCAGTTGGAAAAACAATACCCAGCTGATGTTGGTGTCATAGCAGCCTTCTTTCTTAACCATGTAAAACTCAATCCTGGTGAAGCTTTGTTCCTAGGGGCAAATGAACCGCATGCATATTTATCGGGGGAGTGTGTTGAATGCATGGCAACTTCTGACAATGTTGTGCGAGCTGGCCTAACTCCCAAACATAGAGATGTCCAGACCCTTTGTTCTATGCTCACATACAAACAGGTAAAATGATACATCAAGGCTGTTGCTGCATCTTTTCAATCAGATGTTCAGCTTACTTTAAGGAATTTACTTTTTCCTTTGGTCATTATTTTATAGGAATGCCAACAATGACATGTTAAACCTTTTACTTCAGCCTTACACCTGATCACTAAGCTTAGGCACCAGTCGATTGTCTTTCTTTTTTGAATTTCATTTTGGCCATGGATTGATCCATATTGGTGACTTCTCTTCTGTTACTTGCATACTTGGACTTCATAATGCCACATGGATTGCTTGGTTGGCTATTTGTTTGAGTAATATTTACTCAACTGTTGGCATGTGCATGCATACTAGTAGGCATGCATATATAGGTGAAGACTGCATACACATTTTGAGGGAAGACTACCCTTGCTTGAAATAGTCACTCCATTTATGCCATGAATACGAGATTGGGTGTTTGAGGACATTTTTTTCTTTTCTCTATTTTCTTACAGGGTTCTCCTGAGATCTTGCATGGAGTTTCTGTTAATCCATATGTAAATAAATATACTCCACCATTTGAGGAATTTGAGATTGATCGTTGCATTCTTCCTCAAGGGGAAACAGTGGTGTTCCCAGCAGTTCCAGGTCCTTCCATCTTTTTGGTCACAGTTGGTGAAGGAACAATGAACACAGGATCACCCAAAGGTCATGTGGTCACCGAAGGTGATGTTCTTTTTGCAGCTGCTAACACTGAGATTAGGGTTACTAGTGCATCCGAGTTGCATCTGTACAGAACAGGGGTAAATAGCAAGTTTTTTCAAGCTTCCTAAGTTTCAACAGGGGATCACCCAATTTTATTTTTTTTGTCATATGCTTTTGGGAGTCGAATAATGCAACTATGTGTTGCGTGTAATAGAAGCAGTTTAGTGTACATGCAAGAGTAAAAAAACTAAAATCACGTAGTATATTGAGTCATAGAGAAAAAAGTTCATTATAGCGAGGTGGGTTGTCAATTGTCATTCGTTTGTTGTTCATAATAATGTTCGTTAAAAGCCTTTTCGGATGACATTCCTATTTATCTATTTATTATATCAATAAATGAAGGGCCTACAGATATTTTTTATATAAGCATATGCTTACATTGAATTTTGTTTAACTGGTGTAGTTAAACAAAAAAATTAATAAACATGAGACATGAAGCCTGATGATATAAGACCGATCAAAGAATGGGGTCCTGTGCAATGATATTGTGAGAGTTGACCATTTGTTTTTTTAATCACTTAGAGAGAATCCTTTCTCGACTGATCAATATTTAAATCATTGCCTACAACATGCAGCATGCTTGCTTTAATCAATTCCTTATATGGTTACATATGTTAATTTATGGCTGAAATTAATTGGTCACACGTCTTAAGGATGTTTGGTGATTCACAATAAACTCTATAATAATCTTTTAAAATAATGGAAATAATAATTAAATGCGGCATCATACAAAAGAAGCTGAAACTTTCTATTGTTGACTGGAACCAGTTTTGCAACTTGCAAACTAAAGTATGAAGTCAAACAGCTAGAAATCCCAAAAGTAGAACTTGAGATTCAAGTGAAAAGTTTAGAAATAATTAACAAGCTCATTGTCAGACTAATTATTAACCAGCTAATGCAGAAGTCTGCAGAAAGAAATTAACTTTCTGCATACTGCATTTGGGTTTAGAAATAGAACAAAGATTGAAGTCTGTTCTGTGGTGAAGTGGCACATCCAATAGCAAGGTTTACCAAACCTCAGATTCAGCTAAAACACCTACTGGTAATTTGTTTCCAAGTGGTTCACCGACATCATCGAGTATTAAGAAAAACATTTACCAGACCTGACCTGACCCATTCATCATCAAGCTCTTTAAATATGGCATTATAAAATCAAATAAACAAATGTGCCAAACAGTTAGATCACATGCCTTACTTAAATCTTTAAAGCTGAAGACCAAACATTCAAAAAACGCATCTAGTTTTCAATTGGCATCTCAAATGGAACCTCCAGAAAAAAATGCGCATAATATTTGTATATTAAATCAAGGACAACTACCCGATATCTTTCGACCCTAGAAGCGTATAGCCCTTGGATAATCATATTAGTGCCTTTTATTTTCTTAGCGTTCTTTTCTTTTTTCTTCATGTGATGTTAAGGAATGATGGAACTCCTAGAAGCGTAAGGATTATTAGTGCTTTGAATGTGCGGACTATGTTTTCTTAGAATGGATGATCTTTGCATATACAGACTCTTTTTTTTCAATGAGAGGAATTCAATTAAGACAGAGGAGAAATCACAATAAGGAAGCTTCCTCAATGCAAGAGCAACAAAACAGGAAAAAATAAAGGGTTAATGGAGTTTTTTTGTGTCAGAAAAATTAGTCATTTATGTTTTAGTCTCCAACTTTTAAAATCATAAGCTTTCACTCGTGTATTTTTTAAATATCCAAACTTTAATCTCTAAAGCTAACACTATACGGAATAAAAACTTATGATTTTAGGGATTAAAGTTTGGGTATTTTTAAACTTCTTGTATTAAAAGTAAAGGACTAAAACAAAAATGACTCATTCATCTGAAACTAAAAGCACCAATAATTCAAAAAGAAAGCATCAGCTTAGCAAACAACTATCCAATTCCTTAACATACCTGTTAAGGAATTTTTGTTGTTTTGGGTTGAAAAGGAAACGCGTTCAACATCAAATAGAAGCCAAACCACCAGGAATAGCACCAAATCCAACACAAACCTATTTTGTGTTTCAAGATCATCACTAGGTTATTTGAGTTGACCCTATTAAACTTCTTTGACCTAAGCCATCTCAAGGAACTGAAGGAAACTTTCATCTGGCTATCTACGATGTGCTTCATTCACTTTTGAATACAAAGCAGGTTAGTCAGAGCCTATACTTAAAAACAAGTACAATAGGATGCTCAAAGAAGTGCAAATATTTATATGAATGGAGGAGATTGGATATTTGGATCAATTTATTACAATTCAATCATATTTCTGCTTGGACCTACCTTTATTGCCTACCTTGAAGCTTAGAACACCTTCAACATCCATCACATAATTTGTAATTATTTGAAGCAAGACAAATATTTTCATGTTCTCTGAGCAAAATGAGAAAATGAACCAGAAAGGTTTCCTTTGCTATCTCTTGCTTCTTACTTTTCTAGACCCTTTAGCCATGAAAGAATAACTTTTGCACCTTTCTCCCACGAAACATCCAACATCATGTCATGAGCAACTGCTTCAACACTTACTGGTGACACATCATAAAACTTTGCTGTTTCTACGAGTCCCTCTGTATCCTATAATATAACCAACAAACGGGGGATACCACCCAATGAACAAATTGTGCACTGACAAAAATGTAGCGGAAATTTATGTAGAGGGCAATAATGATTCAATGAATTAGACAATATCATTGGACAAGAAAAAGCACTTGGTTACTTAAAACCAATTTGTAGACATAAAATTACCACAATGAAGTCATCCTTTGCATCCATCACAAGAATTTCAAAAGGGCAGTTTGTCACTGAAGGAACTGGAAGTGATGCATTCAGCTTTCTTAAATCAAATAATGACATCCTCGAACTTTCTTTCATTAGCTCTTGATATCTGAAATATGAGAACAAGCCAAAAAGGCTTAAGGACTTTGAATAAGCTTGATAACCGACAAAAATAATTCAGGATAAAAAGATATCACAGACATGTTATTGACTATCACCATTTCATGAATTAAATCCAAATAGTCAGAGTCACAGTAAATCAGTCATCAATATGTTTTACTACTAAAAAAAATGCACATAATCATAGTTTTGAGGTTCAATGTGTTGCATTGTCAAGGTTTCATGGTAGGCGCATTTTTTAAAGAAATTTCTTGCTTTATTCCCCCACCCATTAATGAGCTCCAGTTAGAATTGATGTTTTGGCGCATGACGGTACATGGCATAGTTCATTTCTACAATCTTGTAATTAGTAACAAGTCATAAATATATTACTAAGAATCATTTTACCATTTCAAAATTCAATGGAAATGCTAATGGGGAATGGTTCCAGGAAATAGAACCTTTTAACAACATGATCCTCCATAGTGGCTGAGAAAAATGTCTCCTTACAAAGAGAAAGAGAGGTCTGAAAAGATTTTGCTGCCTAGCTGTGTGTCACCTGCCAGGTGGTGGATACATGCATATCAGAAGACAAACACAGGAGAAGTAACATTCTTAAGAAAATTCAGTCCAAATACCTTGAAAGCAACAATTGGCTTGGAAAAGATATAACGCCTGACTATCCCACTAATAAAAGTAAAGAATAAATATCAACCAGTGCAATCACAGTTAAAGGTTCATCTTTCTCTCTTAAATAATATCAATAACATACTTGAGAGTTTAGTTAGTTACCTATTACCAGAAGGAGGTACAGAGCAAACAAGGACAGCTCCTTTAAGCTTTGGGTATAAATCTTCTATTTACAGAATCAAGCTCAAACAGAATTAGCATAATCAACTAAAAATGAAAATCTATCAAAAGAGAATAGTAGGTTTTTGACAAAAACACACCAGAGGAAAATAAAAGACAAAATGATACCATAAAAGACACCTAATGCACACACCAGAGGCCTATACTGTGCACATTGCACAAGTTATGTTCGCCTTTAGAACCATGTTGTTAGGAATTTATTTATTTCTAATTAATTAATATGGACTAAATATTAATTTGTAACATTTATATTAGTTATTTACATTTAGAGGGACTCAATTTAAGTGATCTAATTTAGAGAGCCCCTAGGCTGCCAACAGAAAATAATATGAAATTAATTAGTGGATTATCAATTTTTTTTTCCCATTAGGGCATAATGGAAACTCTAAAGGGTTAAAAAAGTAAGGCACGATTATAGTCCCCAATATATCAAATCAAAAACGGTTTTCTCTTTTCCCCATCTAAAGAGAAAACGAAGATCCCATAAGGAGCAAGGAGATTTGGTTGAGGAAGATCATTGAACCAACAGTTCTTGATCACTACAGCTTATGCTGCGCCTCAATCAAAATTATTTTATGGATCTAGGTATTCTTAAGAACTCCTTTTTCCAATAATATGGCGTAATGTGTTCCTATCTATTCCTTTAGTTATTTTATTTGGTTACTTAAAATAACTAACACGTAACATATTGTTATCAACTATATATGAATAGCCACTCATAGGAGTTTATAGATTGAAATGAAATGCTTGAAGGACAAAATCATCTTATTCAATCCCATCAATTAGTTTGATTCCAAATTTAAGTCTAATGCAATCTAATCCGATTATTTTGTTAGAGGATAGTAAATAAATTTTATTTCATCTCTTCTACACATTTTTTTTAATTAAAATTTACTTTTTTTTAATATAAAACACAAAAAATATATATAATAAAGAAAACATAAGCACTATAACAAATTTCAAATCAATCCAAACTTAAATACATTAAAATGATAAGATGCAATTCAGGGTACAAGACCATGAAGCAAACTAGTGTTGTAATATACTAAGCAATTAACCATAGTAAGAGCCTAAAATCCAGAATCATCTAATTTGACCATTTTTTAACAAGCAAGTGAACGAATAAGCCGGAGTGAGAAAGCACCTTTGAGTTTGTCACTTCCTAAATTGGAAATATATTATCGAATAATAAGTCCTCCAAATGAATGCCCGACCAAGACAGGTGGTGATCTAATATTTCGACAGATAAAATCAGCAACATCTCTTGCATGTGTCTACTGCAAAACACGGTCCAAACTGGAAACTATAAGAGTAAATTACCATAATCTATGATAAAATCTGTCCAAATTATCAAACAAAAATTGAAAGTTAATATATAAACAAAGAGCAAATCACCAGTTTCAGTCAAGAACTATTATCCTCTCTCCTAAAAAAAACTATTTTGTCTTGAAAGTATATAAAATCAACTAAGTAGTCTCCCAAATATTAAAAAATTCTTCACATTAATTATTGAACTTTAATGAAATACATCAACTTAAGGACTAAAGTGATAGATATTCAATACTTTGAAAATTACTTAAATAGTTCTTTTATGCTAAGGACTACATAGGAGAAAAAGTAATATTTAAGAGACAAAATTGGTGGTTTATTCTATAAACAAATCCGAACTAGTAAATGAAGAGGTACCACACCTGAAGTGCGCCGGCAACAGAATCAGCAGGTGAATCACTTTAACCCTGCCCAAAGAGAAATCACCACAAAAAAAATCACATATTTGAAAGTGCATATAGTGTAGATAACACCCATTGAGCATAACCTCCTCAATATCTTGACACTGAAACTGTTGGTTTTGAGGAGGAAATTATAAAAAACAGAGGAGAGAAGAGAGACAATATGTATGCAGAGGAAATAGAATTATTCTATTCTAATTCAAATTGTTCTCAGCAGTGATACAATAAATAGCAAAAGATAAACTAATTAGATAACAAGATATTAGCAAAACAGAATATTAAAACTAACTTGCTCCTTAAAGATAAGAATCACTTATTTGACTAGGCTAATCCATTAAAACTGTCTTACTCCTAAAAGATAGGGAATCAACTTATTTACTAAATCCTATTTTAAAAATTGAAAAATAAAATATTATGCAGTTACAAAAGTATATCTTCAACACTCCTCCTTGCTTTTGGAACTGCAAACTTCAATTCTTTGAGTTCAAGTTTGTTGATAGGTAGTGACTTTGTAAACATGTCAGCCAATTGATCTTTAGACTTGCAGTAAATTAAGTTCACTTCTCCACTTTGTTGCATCTTTATCAAATAATAGAACTTGATGTTGAAATGTTTAGTCTTCCCATGACACACGGGATTGTTTGCAATAGCAATGGCTACTTGATTGTCAACAAAAATTTCAGTTTTGTTCTTTTGAGCAAATAGAATGTTTGGCCTTGTTGTAGTGAGATACATTAGACATCCAATCAAGCTCTCATAATATCCTTCATCAATGTTATCAACACCTTCTTCTTTTCTGAACTTCTCCTTTTGATTCATTAGTGTGCTAGCAGATTTGCATTCCTCCATTTGAAACTTCTTCAAATTTTCTTTTGCATATTTCCTTTTTTTCATGTTTAGCATTCTTTCAAGATGACAATGATCAAGTCTCTTGTGCTTGAATTTCATGGGTGTGACTTGAGTGGAATAGGTTGTATGCTCCTCCTCTGCTGGATCAAATGAGAAGCTTTTACCTTTCATTTTAACCCTTAGAACTTTCCGGCCAAAATTGTCATAGATAAAGCAATGTTGATGTTCAAAGGACACTTTAAATCTCTTTTTAATCAACTGACCTACGCTTAGCAAGTTTTGGTCAATGTTAGGTACATAAAGAACATCTGATATTAATTTGATACCTGAACACGTTGAAATTGCAACAGTTCCTTTTCCTTTTACAGGAATATAGCCACCATTCCTAATTCTGACCTTTGAGACATTAGTTGGCTTCAAATCTTTGAATAAGGTCTTATCATATGTCATGTGGTTCGTACAACCACTATCAATCAACCAACTTTCCCTTGATTCACTACTCAAGAAGCATGTGGCCACAACCAGTTGGTCATCTTCTTCTTGATTAGCAATCTGAGCTCCCTCATCATGGTGATTTTTGTTGGGGCAGATCACCGCTTCATGTCCTATCTGGTTGCACTTGTTACATTTTGCATCTGGTCTCCTCCAACATCTGAAAGGTGCATGACCTTTTTTGCCACAATGATGACAAGGTGGATAATTTTTCTTTTTATCCTTACCTTTGTTTTGGTTGTTTGCATTATTTTCGC
This sequence comes from Glycine soja, assembly GCF_004193775.1. Lineage (NCBI taxonomy): Eukaryota > Viridiplantae > Streptophyta > Magnoliopsida > Fabales > Fabaceae > Glycine > Glycine soja. The sequence continues at coordinate 47,926,721 of NC_041009.1, read as the reverse complement.
TGCTTGTTGGCTGATTCTTCTTGAAAAAATCCTTTTTGCTTTCATCAACTTCATGATGTTTGGCGGGCAAAGCACCTTCGACAACACGATCTTGCCTCATCAACCTTCGCTGCTCTTGAGCTTGCAGGGCATGTAGCACTTCTGCCAATGTGATTTTCGATAGATCCTTTGTGTTCTCCAATGAAGCTATAGATGCTTCATACCTCTCCGGCACCGTTACCAAAATTTTCTCTACAATTCTCGAATCAGTAAAATCACTTCCCAACAACTTTATCTTGTTGGCAATACCCAACAATTTGTTTGAGTATTCTTTGATTGTATCTGACTCTTTCATCCTTTGAAGCTCAAATTTCCTCCTTAAATTTAACACTTGCATGCTTCGTATTCTATCATCTCCAGTGTATTCCTCTTTCAGATAATTCCAAATTGCTTTGGGTGATTTAAGAGTCATGATTCTGATGAATATCATTTGTGAAACACCAGTGAACAAACATGATCTCGCCTTTGCTTTCTTCATCTTTCTTTCCTTGTGATTTTTAATTTGGGCCATGGTGGGATTTTCAGGCAGCGGAAATATTTCATAATCCTCTTCCACAACATCCCATAAATCCAAAGACTCCATGTAGGATTGCATTTTCACTTCCCAAAGATCATAATTCTCTCCATCAAAGATTGGAAGAGTTATGTGGGAAAAACTTGCTTCACCTTCCATGGTAGAAGTCCCGTAAGAATAAGGCTCTGATACCAATTGTTGGTTTTGAGGAGGAAATTATAAAAAACAGAGGAGAGAAGAGAGACAATACGTATGCAGAGGAAATAGAATTATTCTATTCTAATTCAAATTGTTCTCAACAGTGATACAATAAATAGCAAAAGATAAACTAATTAGATAACAAGATATTAGCAAAACAGAATATTAAAACTAACTTGCTCCTTAAAGATAAGAATCACTTATTTGACTAGGCTAATCCATTAAAACTGTTTTACTCCTAAAAGATAGGGAATCAACTTATTTACTAAATCCTATTTTAAAAATTGAAAAATAAAATATTATGCAGTTACAAAAGTATATCTTCAACAGAAACTACCAACATACATGACATACTTTTATAACTAAATTTTGGTTTTTCAGTTGAAATGCTAGTTATCTTTTTGAGAATGTACCTGTCCTAACAAGCTAATAGCATAGCCATCGTGGCCAGAAGATGAAAAGAAGGGCAACCAGTGTTCAGCCCAGCACCGAGCAGCGTAGTAGCTTACATGAACAAAAACCATAGGAGGGTATTCGACATTTGTGTTCTTTTCAGCACCCTTTTGCACAATCACCTCCATGCTTAGACCACTGGGGAGCTCGTGGAAATTACGACTCTTCCCTTGCTTTAGATCGTACTGGGCACGCATCTTCTTCTCTCTGCTCATAACCGCCGCAGTCTTCAAATTGGAACGGTTCACAAAAAGTGTGTGCGACCCAGAAACACATATAGCCATTGCCTCTCTTCTTCTTCTTCTTCTTCTTCTTCTTCTTCTTCTTCTTCTTCTTCTTCTTCTTCTTCTTCAAAGTATCGGTCTTTGGCGCCAACGAGATAAGGGTCACGCAACAGCAACGGTAACACCAAGCTCTTCTTCTCTCTGGTTGGATTGAGTGTAATAGAATAAAATGGAAAATTAAATTTATTATTTTAAATGTTATTGAAATTTCTTCAATATTTTTAATTTATTAAAATGAATAGGCTCAGAATCATATTCTGTTCAGGCAAACAAAGGTTCCTTATCAGAGCAATTGGTTTCACTGAAAGAGGAGAGCATGACCACATTGAAGGATTTCATAACAAAGCATAATGTTCCTCATGATGTCCCAGATGAGTCATTAGAAGCTTCTTCAGATGATGATGATGCTGATGATATTCCTGAGAAGCCTCAAGCGAAGTCAAAGAAAACCAAGTTGACTTAGCTTTTGACATGTGGTTTGATCGGTCTGAATCATTTGATGTATATACTGTATGATTTAACTTTTAGTTAATTTATTGAAAAATTTACGAAGTAGTTTTTGGGGACAGACTACAAAACGTACCAACTTATAGCGTTATGGAAGCAAGGTTATGTTTCACTGTTCATAAGTTTTCAGTTGTTTTTTTCTGTCTGTCTGTATGTATTTTTTTATTTTTCAGCCGAAGTATTGTTTGGAACCTTCAACGGTTATAACTAGTGTCCAGAGAGATGCATTTACATTTGTTATGCTGCTCAGGGTAACAAAATAACAACTTGAGCATTTTGTCCACATAAACTAATGTTAAATAATGGGGGGAAATGATATCAGCTGAAAATTCAAGATACAAATGCTGGGTACAATGGTGTTTGATTTGAGTGTTTTCTATTTTCACTTTCAAATAAAACAGAAAATAAGAATGAAAATGTTTGGTGAAAATGTGGAAACACCTTATAATATTTTCTTCTCACACTTAAATCAAATTTCAAGTTGTTTTTATAGTGACAGTTACACAAGAATTTATCAGGTTTATTAAGTGTTACAAATATAACAAATTTGGCATTAAAAAAAGGAGTTGTGTAACAATCCTTCCCAAAAAGTAAATTGTTTTTCAAAATTTTCATGACCTTGATTTTGCCAAGATTCCCTAGCACCGTAGGCTAGCTTGGATAGATGAGACCGATGTTGATTAAAAGAGAAGATTGATTCAAAGTTTATTTCGCAGCTCAAAACATTGAATAGATGCTCAGATTGATGGTTTGATTAAAAGAGTTTGATTGAAAGTTTATTTTGCAGCTTAAAGGAAGCAGTGTGGCACACAGCTAAGATAATAGGCACACTAATTTATGTGTTATTTGAATAGAAGACCAAACTTACTGCGAACATTATATTTTTCCCCAACTCGTTTTGAATTCTTCTTTATATTTCAAAAAGAAAATCAAAATCTTGCCTATGCCCAGTCATTAAAATGGTACTAAAAATATGTGGTATATGACTAGTGTATATTTTGATTTGATTTGTGGTCTAGTTCAAAATAATAATAAAATAAAAGCCAATGCTAAATTTGAAAAGTGATGATGGTATCTAAAAATTCAATTGGTAAAAGACGTGGCATTTATTTGCAAAATTTCTAAAAGCTTCTTGAAAGTTTTACTGTTTTAGAAGGGAGTGTTGCATTGCAGATTTCACACTCAGTCTGCACTCAAAACCATTGGAGAGTTCCATATTATTGATTCACAGAGTAGGGAGAGTGGGAGACTCATTTTTAACCAACACAAACTGATTTTCTTTTCAACACATTGTCACCTAATTATCAGTCAAAGCAAGAGATTAAATTTCCATTTTTTCCTATACATAATTAGACTCTTACATTTCAAACTCATTTTTAATTTCCAGTTTTTAGAAAATAAAGTTTCCTATTGTTTCCTCGTTTTTAATAAAATTGATAGTTACTCGTTATTTTTTTTCATAAATTTCAATTGCCTGCCATTGCAATGCCCTTTGGGCCACCTTGTGACAGATATAAAGTACCTTTAAAAATTCATAAGTAACTTCAACTCAAACAAGACTTCCTCAGATTCTTATTCAAATGAATTCTAGTTCGCCTCAGTATAAGCAGGTGTCTGTCCTCTATAAACCATGACCCTCTTTTGTGGCAGGTTTGGTCATGGCTTTGGTGATGACATGAGTAAGAATTCCAATGGGGCAAAAGAACAAGCAAAAAGAAACAGAATGCCGAGTTTCAATCTGATTCTTCAGTCCATCTTGGAAAACATGCCTGAATTCAAAACCACGATTACTATCAGAAAAATAACTAAAGAATGAGAAAACAAGACTAAGATAAAATGCATGACCTTGCAGCAAAAAGATCAATAACCAACAGGTGAATCCAAGCAGAGGCCAAAGTCATCTCACTCGAGAACATTTTTGCTATACCAGGCAGCTGCATGAAGCATACACAGTTATCAGTTGGATACAACTCTTTTGGGAAGAGAAATTGCATCATTGAATGCATACATACACACCTCTGGTAGCAAGTATTTACTTGCAAAAATCAACCGAACTGTCTCAGGGGTCCAAGAAAGGTACAACAAATATGCATATAGAATGCTAAGCACTACATACGGTATACTACTCTCCATAGACTTCTTGGTCTGCATTTTTGCATTTAAGGAAAATGAATCAGGAAAACAGACATTAATTGCAAAATCAAAATCCAATAAAAAGGTACGAGAAAGAAGAATATCCGAATCCGCCAAAATGTAATTTTACTACTACAGGAGAAAGGTCCAAGTTTAGTTTGGGGGGGAGGGGTTAAATGTATATCTAGCATACCTATGTAAATACTTTTTGCATATTATATATACTTGAGAAAAGATGAATTGTGATCATGGATCATAAATTTTCTCAAATGCAGTAAGAAACATACTAGTTCAGATTTTGGAGCTAGAACCATAAGTGTGTAAAATGGGAGCACTGCTATTGTTCCTGCTGTAAATGCAGTGCTAGCAAGTTGAGATCCTATGAAGCCTGAAAAATAAAGGTAGAAAAAAGAATATCATGAAAAAATAGTCACCACCAGTTATACAGGAAAAATGAAAGTTCAGTCTACTTTAAACAAAGAGTACAGATGGCCAAAATGATTAAGATAACTATATAACACACCTTTGCTATTTAGAATTACTATGATGAAAGAATTACTGATTCTCATTACCTTTTACAGTAAAATAGCAATATATCAACAGATAAAAGCAAAACTTTATACCCAACCAGAATAAATGTAATGATTGTAGGAAATTTAGATTACATGACTAACAGATAGTCAAGCCCCAAGCTGGGGGAACACAAGAAAACTAAATAAGGGAACTCCATTCTTGTGGACTCAAGACATAAACTACACAAAAGAAATTCACAAGTTTGATGCAAGTATTGCTCAATAGCTGCAGTGAAACCTGACATCTTGCATACCTTTCTTAGAAATTGAACATCTGCTTCAAGAGCAGATCTGATAGCAAGAGTTTTAAGCACAGAACATAATCAACTTTCAAGCATGTTTGAACAAGTGGTTCAATCAATATTAAAGAGTTTGGTGTCCAACCAAAATGATTTTCTTCAAGGCTATCAAAATCAAAGTCAGAGTATGCTACAATATAACGAAAAAGTAGGAACCAGAACAGCAGAGATCGGCAGCCACATGAAAATTTTGGAAGATTAAATCAAAAGGAACAACTTAATATCAATAACTGGTCTCCAGAACTAACAAAGAATAAAGCCAACTAACTTAATGAAGCTTTAACTAAGATCAACAACACATTGCAAAGTCATGCAAACAATGAATAGATATTTATAGCTTTCAGTAGATTCAATGTCCGTGTATATAGTATGTACAATAATTTAGGTTATTATGGGAATACTCCCAAAAGAGGTACGCTAACTATATAAATGCATCCTGGGTATCAAATCCTTAATTTGTGCTCTTTTTCAAGATAAACAATATTAGTTTACTGGTAAGAGATCCAATTTTTTTTTGCATAAGAACCAAAATACATCAAGCATTATGCCCAAATCTATTGAATGATGAATTATATCGATGAAGAAACAGCTTCCACCAGTGATATATTTATATAAATCAGAATGCAGGGAAATTTTCCAAGGGTCAAAATTACAGCAGACCACTGAGTAAGTTTAAAGCAAAGAGACCTAATAGCAAAATCTCCAAGTTCACCTGTAAGAAGCTCTGAGAAATGGAAAACGGTCATCAACATGCAAATGCAAACACCAGAGACTTTACTAGGGTGCTTAAAATTAATTTGGTCCGGCACAAGACACGAATCTTGTTATTTTAAAACTGAGTTTCAAAAGTAGAAAATGTAGCATAAGAAAGGATTACATGAAACTTTCATTTGACCCCTTTTTGGATAATGAAGAAGCAATCTTGTAGCTGTTGGTTTCACAATAATTCTGGATCCTCCCATGAAATTCCAATCTCCGCTTAAGTTGACTCTACTTCTCACAATGCGTCCCTTACAAAGCTCAGCACCATTACTTCTGATAGGGAAAGCAAAATTTTGCCCCTTCCCAACAGAACCACAAGGTTTCATAGCCTGCCCCAAATGTAAGAAATAGAATCTCAATTGTAAACATACTTTTTGAGCCCAGAAATACACCTTATGTAATCCATAGATAAGAATAATTGAACCACATTGTTAGATAATAAACTTTTTTTATTCTCGGGGTGAAATAACCAGAATGCGCAGATGATTCTTTAAACGACAGATAAACTCAGTTCAGCAAGCAAGGACTATTTCAACAAAACCATAATTGTTACATAAGAGAAAAAGTGCATGAATTCGGAGGTTTGAATGGCATAGAGTGGCAAGGTTTTGAAATATAAACACCTTTTAACTCCACTATACCAACAATAGCCTGGTATAGATCCATGCAAAGTAAAACAAACAAACTTGTTAAATCTAAAAGAAAAAAGAAATTCGCAAATGCCCATCTACGCCAGATGGTCATTTTCAATCAACAACCACTCAAAGTTTGAAACTTTAGAGTTCAAACGGAAGGCCCATTTAAGGGGCAGGGGGGGAAATGAACAGAAGTCCAGAAAAATACTGCCTCGTAAACAAAAAGTAAAGAGAATTGCATGTAAGAGTAGAAAGCAGCAATAGGAAAAGTTAACCTTGAATGTCAATGGAGAATGGGAAAAGCAAGAAGAGAAAGACATGATTGAAGGAATAACTGATTCAGCAGCAGTGGCCACTTCTTCATATATATAGTAGAATTTATTAATGAAGAGAGTGACCGGAATTGGCACTGGAGAAAAGAAAAACAACTCAAATAGTTGGAAGGAGGACCAACTCAATTACTCTAAGTCTCAAACCAAACAAGTAAAGGCACTGAAACTGTGAAACTTAACACAAATTACGAGTGCAACGTTAAATGGTATTTTTTTTACCGGTACAATATAAGAGTTTAATGGTCATAAAAAGAGTATCGTCCATCCAATCATAATTTATGGTTAACTTGATTTTTAACACATTTTCATATATGATGTAGTTTAATTTGATGAGTGTGTAAACTGTTTTTCATTTCATATAATCCTTTTTCTCATAGTACAAATGAAAACAAATTTTACACTGAATAATCTGTAACTCAACAATTAATTTTCTTAAATAGTGTAAATCGTTCTTTAAAAAAATAGTGTAAATCAACCCTTTAAAAAATAGTATAAAATTACTTATGTTTCGCAAGAAATTTAGTTAATTTTTAATTTTATTTATTAATTAAAAAATTTATTTGATTTTTCATTAAAGAAGTTTTTTTTAATAACTTTTATTATTTTTTAGATGTTACTTGAAGTGTAGTTTTTTAAAATGTTAGTTTCTAATTTTTAGCTTTTTATATTTTCTTATTTTTTATTCTTAATATATTTATCAAATTTCTTAGATACTTTTTTTTAAATAAATCATAATTCGATTGTTTTTCATATATTTTATATTTTTTAACTACTTCAACAATTAATTTTATCAAACACTTCTAATTTAATAAACTAATTTTTCAACTTTTAATTTCTAACTTTCAACTAATTTTTTAACTTTCAATTAATTTTCTAATTTTTAGTTAGTTTTTTCGAACAATAGATATCAAAATCATTTAGAAAAACAAAAATATCATAGACAATTTATTAAAATGAAATTTATTTCTTTAAACATTAAAAATTGACACACATATTGTCAACTCCATTTTACATTAGAGTAGACAATACCATTGTTTATTTTGTCTTTTAAATTTTTTTATAAAAGTCAACCATCTCATTTATCTACTTTTATGTATGTATAATTAATGAAGATAGATAATAATATTGTCTACTTTCATATTTAAAAATGTATAAAAGGAAGTAGATAACGTTATAATTGTCTCTAATGTTAGTACAATTTTTAATATCGTCTGGTGTAGTTTAAGAAAAAAATTACTTTAAACATATATAATTATATGAGTTTAATGTAATACATAACTTAAATTGATGAAAAAAAATATTATACCTTAATAATCTGCGAAATATAATTAAGTTGATGCTCCTGCTTGATCAACTATTAATCATAAAAGATGGAAAAGAGTAAATCGTGAGTTGCTAGACAAATTACACAGAGAAAAAATAAATAGAAGATCATACTTTTTTTTTTTTGAAAAAAAAAAGGATATTTAAAAGAAGTCAACAGTAACATTATAAACTTTCAAAATTATAAAAGAAGTGGACAATTACATTATTTACTTTTATGTTTAAAAAAATAAAAGAAAATCAACAATGTTTCTTGTCTACTTTCATATATATTGAAATTGTCTACTTCTATTATTTTTAAAAAAATTATTATCTTTTTCCATGTAAAAAAAAGTTGAAGTTGACAATGCCGATGATGATTTTAAAATTTTTTAAAAATATAACCTTATTTTAAGAAATAGGCTATTTAATTATTGATTTCTTAAATAATTTCAAAATATCCAAATCGATTTACATTATCTAGAAAATACTTTTTGAGTATTATGCTTTATTTTTTTAATTATGTATTAATTGCTATACATGTATTGATAAGTATATAAATGAAATATATTAATGAGCATTTAAATCATATTATTTATTATGTGTATTTAACATGTCTAATGGTTTTTATGTACCTAGATTATACTCTTTCTATTTCTTTATATGTCTTTTAAGTGTTTTTTTTTTTTTTTACTTTTTATGATCTTAATCCTTTTGTTTATTAGGGAAATAAGTTCAAACTAATTTGGAGTTCGGTGGAATGATAAATAAAGTCTGACAAAAAATTATTTCTGTCAAGGATTAAACTTGGATAGTATCCAAACAATTCAATCTTAAACATTAATCACTTGTGCTCAATCACTTGATTAAAAAATAATAACATTTTTTTTAGAAACTAAGAAATGCAATAATTTTTTCTAACCTTAATAAAATAGTACTCATTTTGTCCCAAAATAAGTGTTATTTTATATTGTTTTACACATATTAAGAAAAACCAATAAATAGATGAAAAATAATAATAATTTTACAAAGCTAATCTTATTATATAGATGAACGAGAGTAGTATTATAATATTGGATTCAAAAATTAAAGTGATGTTTATTATGAGTATTGGTGAAAAAGGATAATTCATGTTATATTGAAAAATCAAATATAACATTTAGTTTGAGACAATTTTTTTACTCATATATGAAACTTATTTTAGGATAAAGGGAGCATGAGATTTCTTATTTTATTCTTTTTTTTTACTCTATAATAAATGCACATGTGTAAACCAATTAAAATTAGGTGAAAAACAAGGATATAATTGACAAAGGGATAATTAATGTTATATTGAACTTTTAAAACAATGAATAAATAAATAATATTCCAAAAATACAACACTTAAAAAAAAACAAAGGAAGTATTATTTTGTTTTCTTGTATTGGTAAAATACATAAATTGAATATATTAATAAATATTTAATTACTAAAATTCATTGTATATATTTGTTAGGTGTAATAAATTCAAATGTATTTTTTTCTGAATAATATCAATGTATTTAGTATATGTTAATTTATTTTCTTACTTAATAAATTCATGTATTCTGATAAGTAGAAATTGTATTGACTTAATAACACCAAAATATTTAAGACAAAAAAACTCATTATTTTGTTTATTTAATTAATTTATATAAGGGTATTATGGTACTTTAATATTTAATTAAAAACTTTTTTCTCTCACCTCTGTATCTTGAGTTTTTGAACTAAAAATAAAAAATAAATAAAAATTATTCAAATAATACAAATATAAAATTATTTACACAAAGGATAAAAATATCATCAGGTGAGAGATCGATTTCCACACCTGATTTCTCAAAGAGTAACACATAAAAATATTGACCTCAATGTTAGGAAATCAGTGGTCCATGTACCGATCTCTCAATATTTTTTTTCATTTCATTTTTATAATCTTATATTTTTGTTTTTTTAATTGTGTATTTATTTTATATTTTTTTAATATTTTATTTTAATTTTTATAGAATTTTTTTTATTTCCTTTTAATTTGAAATTTTATGATTTATTTTAAAAAAGAATATTAGTTATAGGAATTACTTAATTTCTTTAAACTTTTTGTGAAGGTGACTTTTCACGTTTTTTTATTTTTATTTATGATGTTTTATCCATAAGTTTATGGTATTTGCGATGAAAATGATCATGGCAGTAATATGATATTGTATGATGTTTTATCGATCACGGTGGTGGTAGAAGTAACAATGACAATAATCATGACAATGGCGATTGGCGGTGGTTGCGGTGACAGCTATGATAGTTGTGACGGAAACGATCATGACGGTGGTGGCGGTGATCATGATGGTAATAGGTTTGAGATATGTTAAGATGACATAAATTAAATCTTTAAGATATTTGATAAATTTGTTAGAGATTTTACGGTTAAATAAAATTTAAATTTAAAATATTTTAATTTTAATCTTTCATTTTAATTTAACAAGTGAGATTTTAATTCTCAAGTAGCTTAATCTTTTTGTATTTTTTATATTAAAATTAAAAAAAATACCTAAAGGAAGGAGAGAGAATGAGTAAGGGGGAGAAATAAATGACACACAACTAGAACACACACATTATTTGTAATAAGCTAGAGAAGTAATAACTTAAATACTTAATGTCCCCACCCTCCTTCCCCCCCCCCCCCCCCCCCCCCACACACACACACACATGTATATATTAGGAATTGCTCTAAAAAGACATTTTCTTGTCACACATTATTTGTAGTAAGCTAGAGAAGTAATAACTTAATACTTAATGTAAAGACACAACTATGTTTTTTTTTTTTTTTTTTGATGTGAATGTAGTTGAGTCTTACATTACTACGCCAACCATTTATATTACACAATTGTGCTTATGATTTTGCATTCAAGTTTATTTATATTACAAATAAATTATTGATATGTTTCTTTATATTACAAATACTAAATGAATTGCAAAAGGATAGTTGATTGATCCTGAGAAGTGAGCAAGAAACTTTTGGAAATCTTGCCAACTTTTTTAGAGTGATTTTTGTTTAATCATGTTATTGATAGAGTATTTGTTGATCATTTTTAGTGAAATTTTTTTCTCTTAATCAATTTTTTTCATCACAAGGCTTGAGCTAAGACCTTAAGAGGATTACATTCAGTACTACTTAGACTAATAAAAAAAAATTATATATGATTGGAATAATAATAAACAAATAGAAAAACAGAAACAACGAAGCTAACTCCTAGAAAATGAGCTCTCTGAAGCATCAGCTACATCTAAATAAGACATGAGTCCAAAATCTCAAAGCCTACATCCGATGAAGACCCTTGCTTCGCTAGCCATTCTGTGCACACTACTAAGAAAATTGATTTCAAAGACACTTGTATGGGGCTTTTCACGTCGGTTTACAACCGTCTTTGAAATCGCCTTCATAGAAAGTCAACACTTTTCATGAAATTTTTTCAACTGTTTGAGATTCCTTATTTCTACATCGATTCTTGACAAAATTGTTTTAGAATTTGTTTTAAAAAAAAATAAAAAAATTAATGTTTCTAAGATGATTTTTGAAAAAAAATCATTTTAGAAAATGAACTTTCTAACGTCTTAGAAGGTCCAATTTGTAAGCCAGTTCTTTGAAGGATTCGTCTTAGAAAATAGAAACTTTCTAAGATGATTTTTTTAAGAAACCATCTTAGAAAGGATATTTTTTTTGTTTTACATACAGGTGTATGAATTTCGAAATTCAAATTGTTCATCTCACATTTAATTCTTGTGGAATTAGGTACATAGACTTGTTATATTGTACAATAGATTATCCAAAGGATTACCAATAGAGATGAACATTAAGGGAATAATAAGGCCAACCTCAACATTTCAAGTATATTAGGCCAGCTGTAATGAAGTTTCTGTCCATATCTCTGAAAGAATTTGTATAAATCAATATCATGAAAACAAACAATGAGGAAATAAAAATGACAAAGATACTTGACCAATCAATAACAGCATTACCTCTAAGACATGCAAAAGAATTTTCAAAGATCCAACACGAACATCTACACTTTGAGTAGAAAAATAAAGCACCTTTAGTGGAGATATGACAGAACATTCAACAGACCTGAAGTTATCAACATTGACTTCCATCTGCATATCGTGTAACACACATTAAGACCTCTTTTAATACATTATGAATTGCCAGATAAATGGTAGAAGGTCTCAGTTCCTGTGATGGTTCAAGAGACTTGGATAGTTTGTAGTCTTGGAACCAATCAACCTAAGACAGCAGATATAGACTGATCAAGCGCATCAAGTGCCATGTTTTTCAAATGTGGATTAGAATTATCAGGTAGGTGCAAAAGCAAGTCAAAATATCCATTGCAATGAAAATGAAACTAGCATTGCCACATAAAAGAAACAATAAGAGAGAAAAGGAAACCTCGAGAAAGTGACTAATAACTTGATCCCAAAATGGCTCAAATCCTGTGGTGAAAAAGGATAATATAACGTTTTAATACCTTCACTCAACAAAAAAAATTCAAGAATGAATACTCAAAAAATCCAAATAAGTAGTAAATAGAACCTCACAAGTATCTACTTATGAAAAACACGACATGAGAATGAACAATTAAACATCATCCAGCATAAAAGATTTGCTATCATGCTTAAAGTTATTGGAGCTACATATTGTGAACATTATTCACAAGGATGGATATCATTCTTTCCACTGAAAAGCTTAAGCTTCCAATTTTTTGACTAGTTGTCGGTCCCAAACTGCTTGAAATCATGCATTGATGTGAAAGTTGACATAATGCAGAGAGGAGAGACTTTACAGAAGATATATGCATCAGAGCAAAGCTCTCAAAGAACTTTCAACAGAAAATAATATCAGGTTAGATCAATATATTCCCAACAGAAAAATGCATAAAGAAATAAAATAAATGCTTAGGTACCAATAAAATCAGAAAAATACAGAATGAAACGGAATCAAAGCTTAGATGGCAATAAAGGCAAAATTGCATTCTCAACATTGAACATGAAAAAGGATTTCCAAGGAAAAACAGCTATAAAAAAGAAAACACTTAGTGACATACATGCTCATCATAAGTTGGGTGTAGTAGATGAAAGTTATCTTTTATGCTAACCACCAAACAACTAAAATTAGTTTATTCACCTGAGAGTTCAAGAAGAGAGTATATTGAAGTCACTGGATTGGGTAGATAACTCCCTTGTGAACTTTGGGACAGGGGTGGAGACCTCCTGTAGATATAATCATGTACTCAGTAAATTGAAAATATAAGACACACCCAAAAGAAATTTTCAACAAAAATATGCAGCAAATGAACATGAAAATTCGACAAACATCTGGAAAAAAAAGTCATTAGAAATAAGAAGAAATAGAATACGTGAGAAGAAAAGTGTAAAGAATATATGAGTAGTGTATATGAGTAACTCAGTTTAGTTTACCACTGAGTTAGTTAACAGTTAGCTTTAGTTACTTTTAAGTTACAACAGTTACAATTGATTCTCAACTGTGTCTCAACAGTATACACTACTCATATACTCTTACAAAAAGACATCCTGATTAGCAGAGGCACAAAAAAAGAAACAGAAAAATCAAATAAGCAAGTAAAAAAAAATAAGGGTCTCAAATCACTTCATGTATTATTTGCTAGAGACAACCCCTTAAAGAGACCTTTTACCAAGCACTAGAGAGGCCAAAAGGAAAGTCCTGTCCCAAAACAGAGTTGTTGTTAGTTGAAAAGCCTCATTGCCACTCCATAGAACAGCCGAAAACATTAATATAGAACTATTCCATCATCTGTTGTACAAAACCCCTGAAGTTGAGTTTGGTAAACTGATTCGGATGGATCAAGCTATAGGACAGCATCACCTGATATATGCCAGGAAAGAGCAGGTTCTGTAGCCTGTAGGTCTCCTAATTTGCAGCCAATCATTAGAATATGGTTTATTGGCATCTGCTAATGAAAGGCTTAATCTTGGATGGAATTACAGCAGTAGTATTTCACTCTATTTTTTAGAGGGAAGGAAAGTGAAGGGTTTTAGATGAATATTAACTAGGGCTATCAAGAGTTCATACTCATCTATTGAAGTTGAAGGACAATTGAAAAGGTCTTAATGTTGGTGGTACCTCATTTAGAACAATTGTGCCATCTAGAATCCGCAAGAAAGATTTCAACAGAGATTCTTTATCTGGTATTGTCATTGCACAAATTCCTAAGGAAATACGAGATTCCAGGCATTTTTATTGACAGAGAATGGAAAGGCTACAAAAGCAACGGTGGGGATGGAGAAACCCCTAATCCAAGAGTCCTCACCAAATTTTATACAAGAACAATCACCCATAAAAAAGTGAGCAGAATCAAAAAGTAACTAGTATTATGATACTCAAATACAAACAGCCACACTAAGCAACATTGCCACAAATTAGGTGTTTTTCCATTGCAAGGCCACAGATTGTGTTTTAATAAAGTTCAATAATTCACCACACTATTTGATTGGCCAATCTACTATTCAAACTACTAGGCCTTACAAATAATGTTTATCGGAATATACAGGAAATAACCCATCTACCAGACTCACAATGCATCTAAATGATGAAGAAACCAACACTTTCATAACAATTTGATCACAAGGTGTTTCAATTTTCACATTGTAAAGGTAACCAAAAAAAAAAAATCTTCCTAGATGAAATTTACAAGCAAGTGTAACAGTACATGATTAAATGTCTCTTCGGTTTTTCTTTGATATTAATGTTAAATTAACGAGTGCTAACAACATATTACTATTTGTTAAAATTTGATAGAAATTAAAAAATCATAAGTGAGACTCATTAAAAAGTGAGATTAACAAAATTTTGTGATGTTCAATAAATTTTAATCAATAAAAAAAAGTGTTTAAAAGAGTACCTCAAATTTCTTTCCTTTTTTTTCCCTTCATATTGATTGTCTCTAACAGGTAACCAAACACATCCTACTATGTTTTCTAAAAACAGAATATGACCAACATTTGTTGGAGGAAATTTTGTGTATATACAATTCTGAATCAGACATCATCACTTTTAATTCTCTATATGTCAATTCTTAAACACAAACTGATTAAAAAGAAGAAGGTAATTTAATGGTAAAAAAGTGAATTAAAAAGAGCTACCTTGGGGAGAGTAAGAAGGGGTTGAAGAGAGCAATCACAGTGACAAGGAGGACAAGGATAAGAGGTGGCAACAATGGCCTGAAATTGTTTCTTCAGGTAACTAGAAGCATGTAAATCTAGCAAAATTAGCCCAATAATAGACAAAAGATCTGGATAGGTAGACAAATACCTGTGCCTGTTGAAGACGGACTCGAGAGCCTGCCTGCTTCATCAATTAAATCTATAGCTTTGTCTGACAAAAATCGATCACTGCAGGAAATACAAATTATTTTAAGCTAGAAAATATTTAAGATACACAGCATGAACAAAACAACAACTACATCAGAGTTCCAAAATAAAAAGAAACTTGTCTGATCTCCAGCATAAATGAATAGAATAGGTAAAATGAACCGAAAAGGGAGCAGAACGTTCAAATGTGACAGCTGCACATCTGTATAACGGAGCTTGTGGTGAATTTCATAGCGTTCTCTAAGTCCTTTCAGTATTTGTATGGTTTCATCTGGCTGGAATCGCCTCTCCAGAGCTGGATCCTTTTCGATGTGCTTCCTATATTCATCCAGTGTTGTGGCTCCTATACACTGCATAAAATTTCTTACAACAGTAAGTGCATATATTAACTTGAGCATTGCAGTAGGTTTAGCATAAGCATAACCAGATACCTTCAAATTTCACAACCAGCCTACAACTATAAAAGATTCCTAGCAGCGGTTTTGAAGTTGTTAATCCTGCTAATGAGGGCAGCATGATATTGACGTTCTCTTCCTGCATGGGAAGTGAGCTTAAAGAATCTGACTCACAAATGACATTGATATATCCCAAACGATTTGTTTGTTTTTTAGAGTGACTTTAATTCCTTAATTTTGGAAATTAAAATACCCTGTCAAAATGCTTATAAATTTAAAAATTCTTTCTCTTCAAATATAATATTTTTTGTGTAGAAGTACTATTTCATATTTTCTTTAAAATTTCATTTTCTTACGAAAGTATTTTATCCAAACGCATGATAAATGTTTTCTTGCCTCTGTTCATGGACTTCCACATTTTAAATAATTTTTCTAAGAGAATAATCTTTAGCATTATATTGGTAGTTTTATTATTATATATGATTAAGTATGATAAAAATGGATTCTTATCAGTTTCATTTTTTAAATATAGTTAAATTTTATCATTGAATAAATTAATCGAGTATAAACCTAAACTCGAATGGCTCTGAAAAAGATGTTAGATTTGGGTGTATATTCGCTGCATAAGATGTTAGAATCGTTAATACTTAAAAAGTTCTTATTAACTAGTGTTTTAAGAATATTAATTAAAAAATTGTTTTAACTTGTAAATCATAAAAAAGAAAAAAATAAAATAAAATAATTTTGTACCTAAGTAAAAAATTTATATTCTTAATTTCTTAACTCAATATTTTTAGCACACTTGTTAATATTTATGTTTTTAAAAAATATTAGAAGTAAATATCATTTGCTTGCACGTTTAATATTTTATTATTTTGTTCCAACTTGCATCATTGCACTTGAGTATATCTATGATATGATGCGTATGAATAGGGTATTCAGATGAATTAATCAGATACAGTTCCCATATCTTGAACACTTGCTCAGTTTCATTCTTGTCAGCGTAGCACGTGGCACATTCCCAAATTCTCCAAGCATCAACATATAAACAAGTCAAACGATCACTTTAATTTTGTTTTTCTGAAGGCAAATTACGCGCGTGTTGATAGATTCCATTGAGGAAAATAGTTGCTGCCTAGTCAAAGGGGTTGTCAGTTCTGAAGAAGAAGTGGATGCCAACTTCAAAGTTAGAGGCTCCCAAATGGTTTCTTTGTCTCTCAAAAGACAACTTCGCCACCTTCGTTCAGCTTTCACTTTTGTTGCCCTGTCCTACTATTCAACGTCAGAATCATTACTATATAATATTTTTTATTCCACTATACAAAAAATATACTCATTTGATATTAACAAATAACTACTACATATTTTATATGAACATTTTGATCAATGTTTGAGACACTTAACTGTTGAATCAGATTTATGCACATGAATAGTATCCCGCGTACGTGCGCCTTGTTTTGGGAAAAACCTTCTTTTTATTTGGTGTGAATTTCTTTTATCT
Source organism: Glycine soja (assembly GCF_004193775.1). Taxonomy (NCBI): domain Eukaryota; kingdom Viridiplantae; phylum Streptophyta; class Magnoliopsida; order Fabales; family Fabaceae; genus Glycine; species Glycine soja. The sequence continues at coordinate 47,909,386 of NC_041009.1, read as the reverse complement.
TCTTAATTAAAGCAATATGCCAAGTATATAACATTTAATTGACTTACATGCATTACTCACGGGCTAATTTTGATTTCTGTATATTCTTATTATCATATTTCGTTTATCGTTAGTCAAATTTTAATATTTTCCACAAATTCTATAGGTTAAAAGACTATTTTAACTAAAAAAAATTTGTAACAATAATACTAGGATTTTCTATTTTAGATTTTAATAAATTTACAAAATATGAATTCGGAAATATGAATTCGTAAGATTTAGAAGAACATTATGAATTTTTAAGATTTTAAAGGACTTTGTAAATTTTTAAAAAATATTTAAAATTATTAATAAAAATTCATGAATTTTGTTCACCTAACACTTTAAATAAAATTAATCTTATACAAAAAATCATAATCATGCTACATAACAAATCAATTTTTCTTAGCATATTTACAAGTACAATAGGATCATTTTTCTTCAATCATCAATTATGTTAATTGTATAAAAATTATATACCACAATGTTAGTATTATTGATACTTATAGTCATTCCCGCAATAATGATTTCACCAAACAACATGTGCATATCCAACAATTGTTTCAAACCTTATTTATATCTTTATCCACTTATACACGAGTCAACATTCATATATATTCAGGTTAGTTTATATGTGTAAGCATGTAGTCAAAATGTCCTCCAAATTCAAAGAATTGGAAAAATCTCTCATATCACACGTTTCAAGGCATGTTAATCGTTGGTCAAAAGAGTAAAAAAAATTGTAAATGTTTACCGCTTTCAAGAAAGATACTAGGGATTATGTGTGATCCGAAAAGAAAAACATGACAATTTACAAGAAGAAAAAAAGAAAGAAAGTCTCATGAAATCTCAAGAATTTTGGTGATATTGTTTAATGTGTATTTTCTTATAAAAAGTCTCATGAAATCCATCATAAGTAAGAATCCATCAAAATTTATATACTTTTGAATACCAAAAGACTTTTTTTTAAAATTGTAAAAAATCTTAACTAAATATCAACGGACTTTATTGAATTTTTAAAAAAAATCCTAATAATCTTGATTTAATACCACAAGACTTATTTCTATCATTTAAAAATCATGATTGAATACCTCAAGACATTTTTATAAAAAAAAAGTCTTTTGAAATCCTTTGAAATCCTAATTAAATATATCACCTAAGTATATGCATACGATCGTAGCTAAAACTAAAGAGACTAAGAGTTATAGATTTTTTTCCTCAAAGCAATGTATTTTTATGGTAAAAGTCATGAGACTAAAGGATATATTCAGCTAGGCATTTCAGCTAGCTTCTAGCTTATTTTATTATCTAAAAAGATCATTTGGTTGTTCGATAAACAAATTTTTTAAATAGTTTATCAATAGCTTCTAACATTTTTTAAAACGCTACTTGAAGTAGCATTTTTAAAAAGCTAACTTCTAGCTTTTTATATTTTCTTCCTTTTATCCTTAATGTATTTATCAAAAATTTTGCTTACCCTTTTAAATAAAATAGGGTTTTATCTTTTTTTTTTACTCATTCATATATTTTTTACTCATCCAGTCATGGTATTTTAATTTTTTTTCACTACCCATGTAATGCTTTGATAGGTTCTCTTTATAATATTTTTGTTAGGGAACTGAGGGGGTAAGCACTAGGGAGATTTACACCAATGAACTATGAATAATCATATAAGTGAACTTGACATCGGGTCTTATCCTCACTTATATGATTCTTAATCTTCTCATTCTTTTCAGATGTGAGACTTTACCTCACACTTGTATTCCAACCATTTTGATTGTGAAATTTCCTAGTATGAATGAGTAAAAAAAAAAACAATAAAAGAGAAACAAAGGGTTGATTACGATTGTGCTTTGATATATTCTCTTTACCATCCATCCTTTATTCTTGATTTTTTTTTTGTAATTGTTCAAACCTCCATAAATTAATTATGGTTGTGCTCTTGTATTGTAACGTGATAGGGGTTGTTTTTAGTGAGGGTATTGTTTGTTTAGATTTATTTATTTTTCCTAGGTTATGAATTTAGTGTAGGATAATTCATCCTTTTTGTAAGATGTTAGTTTTATAATTTGGTTGGCATGCCTTATGCCTCGTAATGATAATCTTTTTTTCCTGAGAAAAAAATTAGTCATGCCTTATGTCTTTGTATTATCTATTGATATTCCGTTCTTGACAAATGTTGTGTTGGGTTTTTTATATACACAATAAAATTTTATTTGCTCTTAAAAAATTTATAGTGCTTAATGATGAAATTGTTCTCTATTATATTTCTAACTATGATGCACAATTGTGTTTTTATATATTTTATTTTATTTTTTACTTTAATTCATGCATTATACTATTTTGATAAATTTATATGATGAATTCAACTAATGATAATAGGAAGGAAGGACTCAATTTCAAAACCATGCCACTACTACTACTTCATCCTTAAATCTTATCCTTGAAATGTAGGAGTTAATTGTTATGCAACAACTTCTTTTCTATTTTTTTTTGTTTTGTTTTGTAAGCTTTTCTATTTACACATCGTTAAAACAATTACTTTTTTGCAACAACCGAAGTATTTGAACTAAAAATAGCATCTCAAAGCGAAAACTCATTTTTCATATTTTAAAAATACCATTTTGAAGTTACTAGTGAAATTTATGTGCATTAGCTAACAAACTTGACTAGTGTGACTAGTATTTCTCTAAACTTAAACCTTCTTTGAACTTTGATTGCCAATTACCTCAATTGTCAACTAATAATTAATAACTCAAATAATATGCTCTCAATTCATTAAGCATCCCATAAGCTTTTGAATTGGAGGTTCTAAAGCTAACTAATTAATTTTCTTTCGATAATAACTTTTAAGTTCATCTTTCGATCCATGTTCACCTTTAAATTTACGTCAAAAATTGAGAGAAAACATAGAAGAAAGGCAATTGTTAATTTTGTGAATCTATGTCCAAAGTATTTGACGTGTCACCAAATATGCTCTAAATTCTATAACTTTATTCAACTCATCATTCCACTTAATTCAGCATTTTTTGGTGCTAACAAGTTCATTGTAAAATTAGTTACTAGTCAAAATTTATGTGCATTAGGTAACAAAGGTTGTGTTAGAGTGGCGGGTTTAAAATTTGTGACTAGTATTATGTTTGATAAAATTAGTTGAAAGTTGAAAACTATCTTATTAAGTGTTTGGTAAAATTGACATTGAAATAATTAAAAAGTGTAAAATGACTTAAAAAATAAAATCATAATTTATTTAAAATGGGTAAGCAAGAAATTTGATAAATATATGAAGGATAAAAAGGACAGAAAATATAAAAACTAGAAACTAGTATTTTTAAAAATGTTACTTCAAGTCATCTTTAAAAAAATACTAAAAACTATTGAGAAATTGATAAAAAAAAAACTTGTTTAGCCAATAAGCAAATGAACTTTTCAACTATTAAAAAAAGTTAAAAGCTAATTAAGATGTCTTGTCGAATACAATCTTGATGTGGATGAGAAATATATTATGCTAAGAAGGAGGAATAGAAGGGCTTTAATACCATTTGAGTGTAATTTTTTTTTTCGAATTTACCAATTCTGGTTTGTTTTTAAATTATTACTCACTTTGGATGTAAATCGTAACACGTGTCATGACTTTTTTTTTTACTAAAGTCATAACATTTTGTACGACTTTAATTACTTTTTTATAATTTACGACTCTAAAATTGTAATTTTTTTTTACATTTATGAATTTGAAATCATAAATGCTTTTTTTTTTACATTTACAACTTTGAATTTGCAAATGTTTTCTTAATGTTATATATTTTATGTTAATTTTTTAAAAAATTTGTAAATATATTTTTAAATTTATTTTTTTAAAAAAATAAATATTTTTTATTTAATTATTTAATAAATAAATGTTTTTTTAGTTTTATTTAATATTTTGTATATATTTTTATATGGTTTTACTTAATATTTTACATATTTTTTAAATATTATTTTATTCAATATATTTAATATATTTTTTAATAATGTTTTATTTAGTATATTTTCTATATTTTTTTTTACTAATGTAAAGGAATTTGATTTGTTTTGTAAATGAAAAAAATATTGCAAAATACTTAAATCAAATGATGAAAAATAACATAATACATTAATATAAAATATAAAATATAAATTAAATAAAAATACATTAATTTAGTAACAATTAATATTATTTTTACTTTATATGTTTTTTTTAATTTATATTGTTCATTTTATATTAATGTATTATTTTAATTTTATTTTAACAACAACTTTTATTATTAAATTATTATTTATTGTTAATATTAAATTCATTTGTCTGTGATAAATTATAAGTTAATATTAATAACAAAATATTTTTAATATTTTCATTTAAATTTTAGTCAACTTATATTAGGGTATTATGTTTTCTTTTTATGTTTCTCTTTAGTCTTTTTAAATTTAAGTGTTTTGCATTATTTATTACATTTACAAAACAAAACAAATTTCTTAATATTAGTAAAATATATTAAATAAAATAATATTAAAAAATATATAAAATAAAAAAATATTCAAAATATATGTAAAATGCCAAATAAAACTAAATAAAAGTAAAAAGACATTTATTTATTAAATTATTAAATTAACAAATTATTTACAATTTTTTTAAAACATTTAACTTAAAAAATTATTTACAATTTTTTTAAAAAATAAACATAAAAATTAAAACATTAACAAAAAAATTTACCAAAAAAAGACATTTAGAACTTCAAAGTCAAAAATATAATAAAAAAATTAAATTTTTTATGACTTTAAATTCGTAAATTAAAAAAATAGAATGAAGTCATAATAAAGTTTTTTACTTGAGTTGAAAACAAAAGTGATGACGAATGTAATACTTTCTAACACATAAATCATAACACCTAATACCACTTATCCTAAAATAGATAACCCAACCAATAGTAAAGCCAAATAGAAAAAGGAAAAAAAGGACTTCATTTTTTCAATGAATTTTTTATAATTTTTCTTTATATTTCATTTTTCCATCATATTTCTTACACAATATGTTTCTCTCTCTCTTCATTTTATCTCTTTTTTTTTTCCTACTCCATTCACTCTAAAATAAGGTATACATGTGTGAGGAACTGACGATTAAATCAGCACTGAATTTTACTTATTCACGATAGAGCACCGAACTTTTAAATTAGCACTAAGTAGAAAATGATTTATTTTCTCAATTTTTTTTCTTAATCCTTTAAAAATCATTTCATTGAAAATTAAATTCAAATAATATCTAAATAATTCATCTTTAACTTCATAACTTTAATGATTTATATTCCATCAATCACTTATTTCTTTATTTTCTCAAACTTTCATACATAAAACTTTACACATCTTCATATAAATATTCATTTGACTCGATTACGTATCGAGGGACAGACAGTGATTGATTATAATATAATTTGTAATTTTTAGATTTAATAATTATTTCATTGAAACGACGTCGTACAAGGCTTGTTCCTCGATCATGCTAGCTCAATTTCTCTACCTTAAATAGGATTGCTGCGTAACATTTTTCCCCTTCCTCTCGCCCCTCCCAGCTTCGCTGATTTCTTCGTTTGGAGGATACCCTCAAAGGTCTCTCTCTCTCTCATCAGCTAGCTAGTTAACTGTACTTTGATATGTTCTTTTTTATGTTTTTTTTTTTTTAGAATTTTACATTCTGTTCATTACCCTATTTGGAGATCTATTCTATATTTCTATAAAACTACCCCCTTTTAATTTTGTGACTGCTAGTTGTTTGTAAAATGGAGATAGTGATTGCAGATGTTTAACTTCAACTAAGTTTGGTTTTTTATGCATCTTATCCTGGCTCTTCTTCACCAACCCATTACAAAGAAAAGACAAATATTGAAGCTTTTTCATGATTTGCATTCAGATCTGCTGTTGATTTGTACACTGATTACACCCCTTTTTATTTAGGCTGTAGATAATTAGGAAATGGTGAAATGGGCTGTGGAATTTCTTCTTCAAGTTTAGATTTTTAATTTTTCATTTTTCCATTTTGACGCATTTAATTGATCTGGCTAAATGGATCTGTTAGCAACTTGAAACTGGGATGTGTGCTGCTCTTATATTTTGTTTGCATTTCCTGAATATTTTTGTTTTTTTTTGTTTTGCTTTGTTTAGGTGTTCTACTGTGAAAGTTAGCCGATTTTGAAGATGAATTATTATAATCTTCAGAAGAATGCCTTCCCAGCCTGTGAAGAGATGAGAGGCTCTATTCCCATTGCTGATCAGAATGGTGGACCTGTCTTTTGCCCTAAGCCACGCCGAGCTGGGGTTTTAATGAACTTGCCTATTCGGCCAGTAAAATGGCATTTAGGGTGAGTTTTAAGATTTATTGTTTGCCTTTTGATGCCATTATTGTATTTTCGACTGTAATGAGGATCTGATCTGATCTGTTGTGTTTTGATTGTGTTTGTTAGTCAACAAGGTGAGGGGTCTGATTCAAAAGCTGGGGCAGAACTACTTGACATTGTTCTCAAGAGGGTAAGTGATAATTCTGTTACAAGTTGTTTAGTTTATGTTTTAACCAAGGAAAATAGAGATGATCAAATAGCATATAAATTTATCTTTCTTAAAAATTGTTTTGGTCTCTTAGCAATGCATGGAATATGGATTTATAATTTGATATTTGATATGTTGATTTAATGTAGGAATGCTTGTGGTATTTACCAAAGTTGCATCTTCAGATTGCCACTTTTTTATTGGAGTGTTTTTGGGCTTAAAATCATGTAGTACTTTTCAATTTTTAGCAAGATTTTACATAACGGTACTCAACTGCAATTGCGGCTGCAACACGTCAAGTCTTTTGGGGTGTTTGCGTCCGCAATTGTAGCCGTATTCACCGTATTTGTCTGCAATATTAAGTATCATTATGGAACTGGAACCGAAATTAAAAACCTTGATTTTTAGTTATTATTGGTTGATCTGCTGACAATTGGCATGGCCATAGTTTTTGCTGCAATGAATGTTGTCTGACTTTGATATTTGATTGACTAATTTTTGTTTTGCTTTCGATAGGAGAGTTATGGGGAAGAATTTGCAAATCAGATACCTTCATCTCCTCCATATTTCTGTGGTTCTCCTCCAGTTCGGGCTTCTAATCCCTTGATCCAAGATGCTCGATTTGGAGATGAAGTATCAACAATTTCATCGCCTTCAGGTTTACTGTCTCCATCTTCAGCATCTCGCAAAGCAGGATGTGCTAGGATGAAGTTTGGACTTAAACCGGCTGCAGTTAGAGTAGAAGGATTTGATTGCCTCAGCAGGGATTGCCAGAATTCCGGCATCCCGGCTGTTGCTTAAACTCCATTCATAGAAGTGTATATAGAAGAAGTCAAGTGGCATTACTTATAAAACGTGACTTAACTAGAGAGAGTTTTGAATGTTTTGGAGGGAAGTAAGAAATTCAGTTAGTTGTGTATATAGCAAATGCTTTTTTGTATGGTGAGGTGAATCATCTCATTGTGAGTATCCGTGGCAAGTTTAGGGAGCTGCAGAAAAAGCAAACCTTCGGTTCTTGAGGTTTTATGTGTAGAGAGCATGTCTTTTTGTAATATTAGGCGGTTGTATCGGAGTGTCTTTTAAACCTTTTAGGCTATCACCGTAAGAGTGTATTATTGTATAGGAATTGGTTATTTTGGTCATCGTCCCTGTAAATATATTTAGAGGTGACTTTGCAACTATGTCTATTATATTTAGTTATTCAACTTGTTTTCTGTTCCCATACCCATTCTGGATTTGTCAAAATGTTTTTTTAACTTGATTTTGCAATATACTCTTGCTTGTTTTTGGATTTGTCAAAATCTTTACAAAATAGTCTGTTATGATTCTCATTCTTCCTTGGCTTCCCATTCAGATGAAAAACATCAATCTATGTCTTTTTTACACATTAGGTAGACTGTACCTGTATTTTTTATTTTGACATAAATAAATATATTTTTAGTCTATGTAATTTAATATTTTTGTTTTTTTTCTTGTAAAGTTAATTTTTTATTTTTATTTTTTACAAATTATATTTGTTTTTTTTTATAGTTCTTAAAATATTTTAGATAATATTTTTTTATTTTTTAAAATGATATTTAAAGTGTCTTAAGGAATAAAAATAAAGAAAAAGGAAATATAATTTGTAACAACTAATTTTTTTTTACAATGATAAAAAAATAAAAGAAATGTTGATTAGAAATGTATTTAAATCTTTCATTTTTAGTTTTAAAGTGGGATGAATCTTAACTAATTCAGAGAGCTTGAATTCGTGTTTGATTGTGATTTAGCCGCACGCCTAAACATGCCTCAACTTTAAGTCTAACACTAGTTATTCCCGAGACTTCCAAAATTTGTGTAAAAAACTATATAGGTTTGCATTGCAGTATAGGAATTGGCAGGATAAATGTTAGCTAAAAAGGAAGTTTGTATTGTATTCACAGTATAATCTTTCTTGTTTTGTATTTATCATTAATTTCTTTATTGTAATCTATAAATTCAAATACACATAATTCTCTGTACTTTTTTTATATAATTAATGCTTGACTAAGTTATACACCAATGTAAATATATTATAAAAATAATACTTTTTTAAACTATTTTTTTATAAATTAAAATAATATGATATATGTGATATATAAATTATTTTAATATATATCAATATTTATAACTATGTCAATATATTTTTGAAATATTTACATATACTCACTAATATATATTTAAAATTATTAATATACTAAAATTATAAATCATTAACTTAACACTCGTATAAGACACAAATTATTATACTAATATGTGATTAAATAACTGCATCGACACTATATATAAAAATCAAAAGATGAAACAAAGCAAGGGGACGTGAAGGAGAAATAAAAATAAAAAATAAAAGAAACATATAGTTAGGTACTCCTATTCTATTTTTGCAAAAATCCTCACTAATAAACTGATGAATACTACCATCAGACCGAAAAAAATCCTGTACTGAAATAGCAAAGGAGGCAATCTTGTCACAGGTATTAACCTCCCTATAAATCTGAGAAACTCTAAAGTTCATGTTAGAGATAAGAAGGCAATTGGACAATCTAGTTTTGAGTCTCCAAGGAACTATGCAAAAGTTGAGAATCACATTCGAGTCAAAGATTTGATCATCCCTTAAAAGAGGCAATCTCAATGGCTAACATAGAACCAATTAATTCTGATTGATAATATATATATATATATAAATCTATTCATTGACCATGCATAAAAATTAAAGACTTTGTAACTAAACTTAATTAATATGAAATTCTTAGGAAAAATTAATAAGTGTTTTTAAGGAACTAACTAATGACAATTTATGATTTGATGCATATGGTTTTTGTGGTCGAAGAAGAATGGAGGAATGATTTTTCATGGATGTAAGTGTGACTTTATCAGTGCCTTGTTAGGGAAGCAATGCAGGAGACTTATCACTCGTGAGGATTCTCTTGGAGAAAAATCTTCAAGAGTAGATATTATCCTAGAAGCTAAGGAAGGATTTCAGTACTGCACTCCAGTTATGCTTTGCATACCATAATCAGTGCCTGATAGGGACTCAACATATATGGGTAATTGGGAATTATAATGTAAATATCTTGCAACTTATAAATCCTTCTTTCTTTGCGGAATCTTATCACACAACTCAATGGTGAAGTGAAATGTTAATAATGCATATTGGTTTTTAATAAGTAATATGTAAATCACACTTCTACATAATAATTAAATATGTTGTGGGTTCATAAATTTTAATCAATAAAATATAACGTGTTTGAAGGAGTGAGAGAAATTATATTTCTAATATTTTTTATTACACTAATATAACTTACACCAACTATTATATCATTCATTCTATCGAATATATGATTTTTATTGATGCATTTTTAAAATACTGTACCTATACTATCTTTGATTGATTGTGTTGAATTTTGTGATTTTTATTGGTGTTCCCTCTATTGTTATGCAATAAACTTTGCTAAATTCCAAACTTTGCCAATTTGCTGAATTTTGGTATTCATTAAGTGAGAAAGAAAAATACTTCTCTTTCATCCTCTTCCTTTTTTTTTCTCGATGTTAATTAAATTTGTTAACTCTACCATATTTTATCAACCCTAGTATAACGTGGTATCCATAAAAAAAAAACTTAGTCAAATCTTGTAAATTTCAAACTTTGTCAACTCTACTATAGTTTGGCATCCATTAAAGAGAGGAAGGAGTTTTTTTTTTTCACCATCGTCCTTTTCGCTCTCTTCTTTTTCGTGATAGAATGGTCTAGTTTCATTTAAAAAAAAAATCATAAATAGGACTAGAAATAGGGTAGATCAAACTAAACAATGGTAGGTTGAACTTGACTTTGATTAAAAATATTTTGTCCAAGTTTGACATATTAATCTATCATAAATCTTTTTTAAAAGTCTAGTCCCATTTATATAAAAGTCTTGTCTATCTTACAAGTTTGTTTAAGGATATGCTTTGTCATAATTAGAGTTAAATTTAAGTATCAGACTTTATAAGAATTAAGTTTAACTCATTAATATGATATAAATATATTTTAAGATCTAATTTGGAATTTATAATAACTGATTTAAAAACATATTTGCAATAAAACCTCTAAATAAAATATAAATTTATCTTCTATAAACTCTAATATTGCTTTAATTAGTAATGAGTAGCTGATAATTTGAAATTTTATTTAATTAGCAGTTTATGTATATTAATGATTGTTTAAATTCTTAATTGGTAATTAAGAGATCAAAGTAAGAGAGAAATATAGAAAATTAATAAAGACTACGTAATTATTATTAATTACAGTATAGGAAAAAAACAATTTCTTTGGCCAAAACTCCAAAGTTACTTTAATTAGTGTCGAGTAGCTGATAATTTGAAATTGTATTTAATTAGTATTTATATATTAATAATTATCTTAATTTATAGTTAATTAATGTAAAGACAAAAATATTACAGTAATCAACTTACATTACACGATTCAAGGAAATCATATTTAAAGCTAACCCATCACAAAAAAAAAAAACTATCTTTTTCAAAAATTCTTAATTTAAGTAATTTACTTATGTACGCAAACGATATGTGTGGGTCCATATCTAGTTTCTTCTAAGTTACAAGGTATAATGGATGGACTTAATTTGTTATGATTGTTTTAATCCTTTAAAGATTTTGTATTTTTTATTTTAGTCACGGGCTCATTGCTACTATAGCATCAACTATTGATGGAACAATAATATCAATAATCTATTAACTTGTTACGCCACTAAATTATGTTGATAAATTATGTTTTTAAGTCTCTTATCAACTAATCTCACATATACTGATTTTGTAATTTGTCTCTATCTTTTTCGTTGAAATGTATTTATGAGAATTTTGTATTCGGATTAGAGTACCCTTTTACTTTATTTATTTTGTTTGTAAAATCAATTATACAATTTAGAAGGACCAACCCAATAGAAAGGGGACCTAAAGAAAACTCTTCTTTGTTTAGAATGGGTTGTGTACTATTTAAGAATTCAAAAAAAAGCTAATAAATATCTTGACCTTTTTTTTTTACTAAAATGGTTAATTTTGCAAAACTATTTATGAATGTTTTAGAAAGCTATTTACCTGTAGAGTGATCTTTCCCAGTTAGGATTTAGGAGGGGCTATTCTGAGTGACGCTTTATGTTTTTTGTTTGTTTTGTAACATGAGACGTCACCTTGATTGACTCCTTCTTTTAAGTGTTTTGTCAATACAAGAAGTGTCACCATGTGTGTAGCCAACAAGAGGCATCACCCGAGTATATTTCACCTCCCTCTTTTCCTCCTTCAATTTCATGCTCTCCTTCCTTCTCTCTTTCTTTTTTTTCCTCCATTGAAATTTCCTCTCTTAAGTTTCTTATTTAAGACACTCTCTTTGTGGTGAAACTCTTTCTTCCATGGCTTATTTCCTAGTGGATGACACCTCCTCTCACCTCTTCTCCTTTATCTTCCGCTGCATCTCTATGGTGAAAAATTACTATTGAAGAACCTTATTGAAGGATAGAAGTTTCACAAACAAACTTCCATCAAGTGCTCTCTAAAATAGGTATTTAACGTCAATCAAGTTGACTTTAAAAAAGAAAAACCACAATAAATACTTATTTAATGACTAAATATCATGTGAACATTTTCACTCAAAATAATCGTGTTTGGTTCAATTCTTCTTACTTTTTATTGATGCTTTCATTAATTTTTATTTTTTATATTAAATTTTTAAATAAAAAGAGTGATAGTTTTATATTTATTAGAGAAAGCAAAAAAAAAAAATCTTAAATGAAACAAGTTCTAAGTAGTTTTTGATATATTTGTTGTTTTCAATTTTTGTTGTTTTCTATGGGGTGGGGTGGGTGTGGGCGTGGGTGTGTGGGCATGGGTGTGTGCTCATTAATGGAAAAAATGTCATATTATTGCCTCTTATTAATTTTATGAATTTTTAAAAGAAAATGATGATAAAATTTCATAATATCCTAAACCCAAAAAATGATATTTTTATAGTTATTAATTTTAATGTATAAGTTTAAAATAAAAATATACAATAAATCAAATATCATAAATTTTTTTAAAAAAGAACCAAAAAAAATGTACAAAATGACTAAGGAGTTGTATGTTGTATTTCATAAAAAAAATTTAACGTCAACTTTTCTTTTGCAGAATCGCCTTGGTCGACACACATACACACACTTTTACATGGAAGGTAATGCAAGAGTTGAAGCCTGCCTTTCTCATGGTGTTGGTGCAGGTTTCATATGCTTTTACGAGTGTGCTTTACAAGCTCGCCATAAATGATGGAATGGCGTTAGAGTAGCCAGTACCTACCGTCTCATTTTCGGAGCTGCTTACTCTTATTTTCGAAAGGTGCATTCACATTCCCGTGGCATGTTAATAGCTACAAAATTACATAATATGTATTCTGTGGTCCTTTGGCAAAAATCTAAATGATCTTGATGTTTAAAACAGAACGAACAGACCAAAGTTGACGTGGAGGGTACTTTTGATGTCATTTTTTTGCGGCCTATTTGGGTATGGTTGATGTAAACTCTTCGGTACGGTCTTCACACTTGAACGTTCTTTATTATGATTATTGGGCATGTATACATGTTCCTAAAGTAATTGTGTATTGAAATTAGTTATTACCAAAACTAATAGTTATTTATTTATAATATAAACAGAGGAAGTTTATTCCTAAACCTTTGGCTTTGGGTATCAGCAACATATGCTTACGCTATTTTTAATCTGGTTCCTGCAATCACTTTTATCCTCTCCATCTTGTGCGGGTACGTACGTTTTATATTTTTATTTTTCATGGAAGAGAGTTAATTTAATTATTGCAGTACTAATTAACTCTTATATGTAATTTTGTAGCTACGAAAACTTAAATGTGCGAACCGCAGCAGGAAAGGCTAAGGTGTTAGGAACGATACTGGGAATTAACGGGTCAATGCTGCCCTCATTTTTTAAAGGGGTGAAAATTAATATTTGGAACTTTCACATTAATCTTTTGCATAGTCATCTAGGAATGCAAACTCCAAAAACAGAATGGCTGCAGGGAACTGTGACCTCTGGATTTGTGATTATTGCCACAACAGGGTGTGTAAGGAAGAGAGGTCCATTATATGCATCTGTTTTCAACCCCCTTTACCTTGTGCTCGTGGCTTAGCTTGCTGCTACCGTCTTATTACAAGAGCACCTATACGTAGGTTTTCCTCTCTTCTCTTCCTTATTTATCAAAGCTTAATAGGATATGAATTCCTAGAATGCAACGTAATTGTCAAAGCAGCACAAACAAATGATTATATTTCCATAAAATCATGATTTTTTAGTTTAGTAATAAATCAATCAAATATTGACATTTTTTCGTATCCTAATCATTTCTGTATAATGTTTACTAATGCTCACTCAACTTTACTTCTTCATTAATAATACCAAAAGATGAGAATAATAATACCAATGGAGTGTAATCTTTGACTAAAAAAGTTATAAAAAAAATTCACATGCATCAGTCTCACCTTTAATTTGCGGCTATTTTAGACTGAAGTTTGCAAAGTATTTTTTTTTCAAATTTTAAAATTCCAATGCTTCAAATAAAAAAAGAAAAAATGTTTTATTTTAGTATTAATATTTATTCTAAAGTAATTCTTGTAATTTATAAATTAGTTATATTTTATGAGTAAATGGAGATTACAAACTAAACCACGACTGGAGCTATAAGAAATTAAATACTTTTTTTTGAGTTATAAAAAATGCGTTTTACGAAAATGTAGGATTTATGAGAGTCTGGGGCTTTAATTTTTCTTAATTTTAAGTTGCGGGGCCATGTTGTGCTAGCTTGCAGTCACCACATGAACATAACCTTAACTGAGTCAGAGACGGATTTACTGCAGTCCGCAAAACTTATATCAATAATCTTCCCAAAGAACAATTTCTTAAATATTTTTTCCTCCACAAAATTTGTGAAAAGAAATTTAAACTTGACCACAATTTTTAAATTTGAAAATAAGCTAAAGAAATTAGTCTTAAGTCATTAAAAAGTCAATTAGCTAAACGAAACTTCTTATCTGTTTCTTTCTCTTATTGCAGTCTTTTCCACAAATACTGCTATCAAATGGGCCCATTATTTAATATTTAATCCAAAGTTAAATGCACGGATCGAGACACTATTATGTATATCAAACCTCACAAACTCCACACAGCTAAATGATTAACCAGTTAGCTAGTAATCCATGATAGCAGCTACGAGTTCCAAGTAAAAAAGAAAGGATTTGGATCTCTCAATATTGAGTAACAAGATATGGATATAGTCACCTTATAGCTAGAGAGAAAGATATAATAAATAACATGACTCACTATGATTGGTTCCAGGACCCTCTAATTATATGTAATAAAAGTTATAGTCTTCTATCAACAACGTGATCATATCATGCTGTTTACTAATAAGAGAGAAATCAAATTCAAAAAAGAATTAGAAGTGGATTTCAGATTATTTATCAGCCAATGATCAGATTCTAACAAATATTGGGATTCTGATGGTTCAAGAAAAAATGTTTTTGGTAAGTAACAAATTAGAGAACTTGATCAAATCCAACTGTATTTGGCTTTATGTTGAATTTGGATTCGTGTGGTCCTTGCAAGACTACAATTATGATTTGTATGTTGCGGAAAGGAGTGAAGAAATGTCCCAAACAAATTAAATGCTAGCATATCAATGAAATTGTAGCAGACTGGACAAGTAACTACTTGTTTTTAATTAAGAACATGCTGAAGTTGTAAGAGTTATTTGGTGTTGAAAGTTCAGTAGCTACATGGAAACAGGAGTATAAATTGAACATATTTACTTCACGTTGGATTGGATTGGATTGAACGC
This sequence comes from Glycine soja, assembly GCF_004193775.1. Taxonomy (NCBI): domain Eukaryota; kingdom Viridiplantae; phylum Streptophyta; class Magnoliopsida; order Fabales; family Fabaceae; genus Glycine; species Glycine soja. The sequence continues at coordinate 47,893,932 of NC_041009.1, read as the reverse complement.
TTATTCTTAAGTTCAAAGTTACAGTTATTAGTTAGGGAGCACCTTTTTCTACTTGTGTTCTTATTTCTAGCCTTTTGCTTTTGTACTGTTGGATAGTTTATATCCTTTAACATAAGCACTCCGTTTTTGGCCTCATCAACCTCCTTCAACACCTGAGCTGAGTCTGTGCACCCAAACATTGGTAGCTTCCATCATAGTATCCAGGTGATCGGTGGTTCTCACGGTACACAAAACCTTTCGGCACTCTCACACACCAAATGAAACCATCAAAATTCAAAACCAATGTAGAGTTGCATTGAAACTAATTAATTCACCTCCAACTCGAATTCCAAGCAAGGAATCCATCCATCTTCCTTTAACAATTGCTCTCGTGTAAGTGGTGGCAGATAGGATAGAGTCTCAAACTTCTTGCCAATCGGAGGCCATACCTAGTAGTAGAGGGTTATAGTTAGTTAATAAACTTTTATTTGCATTGTGTGTTGATGCATTGTACTCTTCCAGTGTTGCTTGCGATAGAGGTAATGTCATAGTTAGTTTTTCTAACTGGGAAGCCAGCCATAGACTTGAGGCCAGTAAATGGAGCCACCATGCTGCCCCGGTTAACGGTGGTAACAGCTGGGGAGGACATCATAGAGGAAGCCATTTCTTTTTCCCTTATCAGCTTCTACTCACACTCTGATAGCTGTTTGTTTGTTTGAGATGCAAACCTTCTACTCGAAAACTTGCTGTATATAGAGACCAAATGACCTCAAAAAACTGAGGGGATTGACTGGTGCCTAATCTCAACCGTTGGATTGTGAAAATGATTGCATTGCAGCATATTAGCCACACCAGAATGGAAAATTTTGAATGCTGGCCTTACGGAATTTTCTGACCATCCCTTCTTCACAAATACTCCATCTATCATATAAGGCATGGGTTAAGCTAAATGACATTTCAGGGTAGGAAAAATTCAATGGAAAGAACCTTCTCAAGTCTCAACTGACAGTCTCTTGCCCTTTTTGTTGGGTAGTAGTTGAGAAATGTGCTTCTTTCTTCACTAGTGCATGCATGGCAAAATCCTTTCTACATTTCCCTCAAAAGCAAAGTCCAAAGTGGATAAGCAAAATGAAATATGAAGCCAGAGCAAGAAGAATTGACTGATTAGACTCCATACCGTTCATAGTTGTTTAATGGACAAGCTTATATGTGGAAATTGGAAAACAACGATCATGACCGATCATTATGTGATTGATAAACTTTAGCAAACCATACAATGAAAACCAAAATTGTAAATCATAAGACAGCCTTATCTTGCATGATTACAACTTACAAATATCAGAAGTCACGTATTTTCAAGTACCCTCTCTCCCACTCCCTTCTTGATTCAACCAAATTGAAACTCAGAAATGAAGCTGGCACCTGAAGACAAATTGCATCATGTGACAATTTTTTCTTTTAACATATAAGGACCAGTTAGCGAAATAAAATCTGGACCTTTAGATTGTTTTGTCTTTTCATCTCAGCTTTCAATTACTTTGGTTGGAGTATGGAAGTTTAATCCGTCATGCAGGCTTAAAGATCTTGTGTGGGCTGTGAAGAGGTTTCAAGAGATGCCTCGGTTGTTTTGCTTGATTTAAACTGTGACAAGATCGTTCCAAGAAATGGCAAGAGGAAACCATGCATAACTCACACCGCGGACCCAAGTTTACGTCATACAAACAACTCTTTAATGCAACATATTTCATTCATAATAATTATGAGATGATGTGTCTCTGAACTGACAATATAGTCATCTCTCATTTACTGGAGAATGTAAGAGTGAATTAGCAGACCGGAAGAAGCCATTACTTGTGTGGGGGAGGCCACAGCCCTATATAAGTTACAAGAGATGAAACATGCAAGAGGCTGGTTTTCAGAGTAAGATCAAATTGTTAATTAGAATTATTAGATTGGGCTTAATTGCTTGAGTATAAATCTGGCACGTGTTAGAGAGAACCGTGAGAAAATTGATTTGGCAGAGAATAATGGAAGAAATTTTGTGGAGGGGGCTTTCTTCACTTTTCCCTTCATATCAGACCCACCCAATTTGAAGCTCCAGTTTCTTGAGGTCAACAAGTTTAATAAGCCACCCGAACTGGGGTTACCTGACTGGTTAGACCAACCAGCCCAAACCTGTTAGTTAGCTATATATACCTAACTACCTTAATCAAATTCCTCAAAGAACTAATCAGTAATCATCGCAAATTTGATGAAACAACGATCTATTCACCAAAAACCTTTATATTAGAGTAATAGCATCAGGACGTTAGCAGCAGCCAGTAGTAGCATTTGATTTCCTATTAGTTTCTTTCTCCTGCGGGATAGAAACATGATCCACATATATTTCATTTTTTGACTTTACTCTTTCGGCACATAACAAGGTCCAAGACTACACAATTATATTCCCAGCAATGAAATTTTCAGGTATACAACACCAAAAATGTTTTACTTACATGAGTAAATTATTCATGGGAATATTTTAAAAATCCAAGAAACAAGTTGGTGTGGGAATGAAGTTACTAGCTGGGTTACGAGATAATTTCCAATATTCCTGAGGGAACACGCACCCCTCAACATGAAAATGAACACACAGGAATGTCATATTCCTTCACATTCCCCGGAATAACATAACAAAGCTTGAAAGTTGAAACAAACACAATAAGTGCAAGGGGAGTCATAATTAGAAAACACGTTCAATCTAGGTTTCTACACATATAGCCGAAATATTTAACCCTCAAACAAGTTCTGCCATACAGTTAATTTCTTAGTTCCAATTGGCATACTTATGAAATTTCAGTTAAAAAATAACTGATACAATTAAAAGAAGACATCTCTGGCTAAATATTAACTCACAAACATTGCTCCTACTAATCCAAATGAGAAGTAAACTGGTAAGTCCTTTCCTCAATCACTCGAAACAGGATGATGGAAATGACACAGTCATCTATTCTGTTCCGATCTTTAAATTTCAACGAAATAAAAAGAATCAGTCTTAATAACTATCTATTCCAAAGACACTGATTATTTCCAGTTCAGAAAAACAACAATAATCATTCAGCTCCTCTCTCAATTTCACTAGAGTCACCAATAAAGTCCAGTGCAAATGACCTTAACACTAAACAGCATTCACCAATCCATGGTTCATGCCTCAACATTCAGAGAAACACAACCTCAACTAGCAATTAATCCTTTTAAAAAAAAAAGCGAGAGAGATTATAAGTTTAGTTTTACAATTCTGAACACCATCAGTCAACTCAACGAGCAATGCTTTGCCACGAAATCGCTGCTTTACGTTTGTTCCTATGCGCCCACGCGTCGCTATTCCTTCTCCAATGCCGAACCTCCAACGTCTCCTCCCCTCTCGCACGCTGCGCGAAGAACGGAGCCCTCGCCGCCGCAACCGCGAACCTCGGAATTCCGAGCGAAGAAACCGATTCCGATTCTGATCCCTTGGCCTTGGACGCCAACGCAGACAGAAAAAGCTCTCTGGAGGATGTTCCAGCGTGAGTGTGCGGCAGCATCGAATTGAGAGCGAAAACGCCGCGAATGCTGTTAGCGTCGGTAGCGGCGGGATCGAGATGGAGGAGCTTGGGCGAAGCGGCGTTGGCGGGGGCAGCGCGGCGGCGACGGTGATGGACGCCTTCGATCCAGCGAACGAGGGCGATTTTGGAGGAGCGGTTAGGGTCGTACTCGATCCTTTCGACGACGCCGAGAGAAGAAGCGGTATTCCGTTTGTGATCGACGGTTCGTTGCAAGCGCTTGGCTCCGCCGCCGCGGTGGAAGGACGTTATGCGCCCCGCCGAGTTGCGACCGGCGGTCTTGCCGGTTCCGAAGGTGAACTGCCTCAGTGCTCTCTTCACGCCAGACATTTTTTCTTCTTTCAGCTTAGGGTTCGTCAATCTCGTTTCCTACTCTTACACTCTTTTCTTCAGGTTAGCGTTATTCAGAGTACAATAATTCTAATTACCTATATATATATATATATATATATATATATATATATATATGTATGTATTTTCATTTACGTGTTACTTTAATTTTTTAATTGTTTTAACAATTATAAAATATTTATATTAAAAAAGATTAAATTATAATTTTGGTCTCTATATAATTCTATTCTAAAAAAAATAAATAAAATAAAAATAAAAAATATTTTTAATAAAAATTGAAATTTTTATTTTTTATTCATAAATATAAAAATAAATTATTAATTCACTTATTTTTTTAATTAAATACTTTAACATTATGTTTTATGTATCATTAGTTATATGAATTATTAATTTTTTAAAATCATCAAAATTAATAAATAAAAAAATATTTAATATATAAATATTTTTAATTTTATTTTATATCATTTTATATATTTTTATTTTGAATAGTGTAATATGTAAATTATTTACATGATTTTTCTGTAAATTAATTTTAATATACAGATTATATAACAAAAAAAAACAATGGAACACACAAGATGTAGTAATAAAGTTGTTTTTTTTAATTAGTTTTAATTAAATACATTAAGTACTTTTCATTTTTCGTTTTATACATTCTTATTAAAAAAAATTATTAGATTTTTCTTAATTTCTAAATGAAATTTAAAGGAAAAAGAATCAGTTTTAATTATTAAAAAACTATAAAAATTAAATGAAAACAATTAAAATAAGGTAGACCAAAATCATTTTACAATTAAGCTAAGTTATTTTTATTAATATTATTATTTATCAAACAATAAAGCATTAAAAAATTACTTTTGTTTTAAAAATATTAAAATTAATTACTAATATAGATTATTAAAATATAACTAGTATTTATTTATTCAGTGACTTAAAATATAAGTATAAATGTTATATCAAATAATATAACATCTTGACATTTTTTTATTTTTTGATGATAAGTTGTTTCATTTTAAGATCAAGATAATACAAACATATATTAAGGAGATTTAATTCAGTTGGTTAAATATGATATATAAATATTATAAATTTTTTTATACTTGCTACATATAAAAAAGACAATACAAATATATTTTCATGAGAAATTCACTATTAAAAAATAAAGACTTTTGTAACAGTTTTAACTATTTTATTGTAGCAATTTTAATCACTAGACATTTAAATGCTATAAAACAATAAGATATTTTGTTTTTTTGGCAAGTTCGGGGATAACATACCCCAATGAGAAACTTTATTTAAAATCCACAAGAAAATTGAGTATCAATTACATCAACCACAATAAAACTAGTTAGAAAAGGGGGAAATAAAAAAAATGTTAACATATCTCTGACTACTCGACAAATCCTGTTTAGCAAGCGCATCATCGACATGGTTAGCCTCTTTGTAGATATGGCTCCAGGTGGAAGCTAACACCTTTGATGGAAAATCCTTAGATAGTCTCCACTACTAGAGAAGATACATGTGAATCAACAAAATATTATAGTAGATTTAAATTGTTATAATAAGTGAAATTTTTAATATTATTAAAAAAAAGCCTCTTATAAATGGACTTATAAGCTTTAGGCTAGAGCGGATCAATTAAGTCAAAATAAATTCAAGCCTAATTTTGGGCAATTGTTAAATATACCTCCCCATATTATTAAATATACCTCCTTTTTCATTTTTATTTGGTCAAATGACCAATTTCATCCTTTATCTTATTTGTTTAATTTATTTTGATCCTTTATCTTTTAAAAAGTTTAATTTGATCATTTATCTTTTAAAATTGATTCAAAATGATCCTTCTGTCAATTTAAAGTTAATATTGTTAAGTAATTTACAAATAACAACAACTTTTAACCAACACAAAATGAACAAACTCAAATTTTCAAATTAAAAATGACAAATCCTAATTCTCAGATTGAAAATCACAAAGTGAATGATAGGCAATTTTTCGTCCTCTTCAAGCTTCTTCCAAGGCAATCAGTACAACAACACTTCCATCTTAACACATGTCCTCTATTATGAGATTTTGAGAGTTTAAATATGGTGTTGCGTTTCAAATCCACAACATTCACATATCTGAGGGTCTTCTATTATGAAATTTGGGGCTTTATATTTTTATTTTTTTGTTTTTCAAATCAATATTCACAATTTTACGGCGTTTGCGCATTTGAATCACCATCTAGAATTTTTTGTTCCCAAACCTGGTGTTGTGTTTTTGACAAATTTGGGAATTAGGTTTTGGGTTAGGGTTAAGATTGGGGTGGCAAACATGGTGGTCGTGCACCACTAGTCTTGGTGAACTAGCCATGTTGTCAGTTCTGCCGCCATAACAAAGTGGAGGAACTTGTGCAAATGAGAATTGTTTTGTGAGATAATGACTTCGTGGGGTGTGGAGAAGAGGATCCACACAGGTTTCTAAAATGTAAGAGGTCATTGACGTTGTCGAGGAGAAGGAGGAGGAGGTTATGTGACTCGAGGTCCGAAGAGAGAGAGAGAAAGGAAGAATGATAATAGAGAAAAAGAGAGGGAGAAGATGAAGAGAAAAAACTTATATTTTGTAGTGATTTTTAGTCATTAATATCTTTATTTCATTAACAACATCAAATTTTAATGGATGGAAGGACCATTTTGAATAATTTTTTAAAAATGACCGAAATGAATATTATAAAAAATAAAGGATCAAATTGAACCAAGCAAATAAGATAAAGGACTAAATATGTTATTTCACTTCTTTTTTATTTTCCCCCCTAAAAATACCTATTTCTACAACATAAGTGATAGATTGTTTCGATACCTTTTATAGGAGATTAGAAGGTGATATACTATTTCTTCTGTTTAGTCTCTTCAATAATCAGTAATATGAACTTTTTGGGTTTGATACTAAAGTAGTGGCAAACTTCTGAGAATGTGCTTGTTGATTATCCACACAAGTTGAGTTCATGTTGTGATTGTAAATTGGTCAGTTTCAGGAGGAAAGTAGCAAGTGGGAGGGAAACATATTGGTTATGTCAACTTCATTGAAGTGCTTCTGAAAAATTCCATTGAGTTAATAACTATTTGGTAAGAAAATATTGTGTTGGATATAATTGGTGTGCACTATTTTTGTGTATATAATGATTTAGATTTGGTTCGATTATTATTTTTAATAGTTGACTATTGATTGTCTTTTCTCTCTCTCATTAAAGCACTAATGGAACAATCTATTTCTAATGTAGGACCACTTCACAAAGCTTCTTGAAAATGATGCTAAAAATATAATTGCAGTATGTAATTTTGTGGTGAAAAATATTTATGTGGTACTAACTGTAATGGTACCTCTAACTTAGTTAACCACTTGAAATCATGTTCTGAATTTTTGCATGCTATCCTTAATCACGCCAACCAAGATGTTAATGAAGCTCAAGATGTTTAGCTCTTTTAAGAACAAGGTATAAACTTAGAAGATTTCATTTAATTAAAAACAAAAACCCAATGACTTATGCAATATGACCATTGTACTAACAACATTGTTAATTGTTAGCTGAATAAGCAAATTGAGGTTTTGGTCTTTTAAAAGGAAGACTCCCCACTATGAAAGTTGAAAGTTGGAATTAGATGTTACGTGAAGATGCAAATTGACCATTGTTGTGAAAATTTAAAATGTAATTATTATTATGACATGTAATAACCTATGGGAGTAGTACATTACTAGGCTGCATATTTGGTGCCTTAAAACTTTTTTAAGCTTTACAGATTTAGTTTGTATTTGAACATCATTTACTCATCCAGTCATTTGATGTTTTATTTTTAGTTGATTTTTTAGTCTTCTAGCCATTTAATTTCAATTAATACAAAATTTTATGGACATTAAACAACAAAGAAAAAATTGAATGATAAAATTTGGCTTGACAATATGGGCCAAACCCAAATGAATAAATTAAGAATATGAAAAAAAAGTTTAAACTCTTGGTCCAACCCATTTGAACCTAATCGACTCACCCGTAACTCGCCCAACCCAAACCCACACAACTCGAAGACAAAAAGCGATCGAAGTGAGGCCTGTTTTGTAACTTATCGAATTGGCTTGGATTGCTTGAGTTGGCCCGAAACCCGCTCGAACCCGACCCATGCTCAACCTTACCAGCATGTATTATATTTTCTATAAACTTATTTGGGAGGAGGGGAATTAAAAAAAAAAGGTATCTTAAAAAAAATATGGAAAAATATACTTAACAACTACCCTAATTTAATGGCTAAACCTAACTTACACATTAAACTAATTGAATCAACCTATCGAACTTGACTCATTTTAAAATCTCCAGTATTTAGGATAATAAACATTTTAGAAACAGTCCAACTATTTTTATCTTTATTTAGTTTATTTATTTATCTATATTTTTTAAAATTTGAGACAATGTCAATTATTATATTTTTAATTTATCATTTTTAACTAAATGTTTATTTCTACTTAATTCTGAAATATTTTATAGAGAGAAATGATAACGAGAATCATATTAAAAAGTTAAATAATATATAAATAAAAATCTTAATTACAGTACATTTTTTAACTTTATTTCCATCTTAAAAAAATAATAAAAAGAAATAGATGTAATATTTTGTACACTTAACATAAGTATGAAAGAGATGATAATAAAAATTATATTAAAATATATTTATTATAATTCATAATCTACATGTCATTTTTTTAAAATAAAGAAAGGAGGAAGTATAATAATAGCCTGATGATGATAATTAAAATAAAACCCTCAAACATATGGACTCAACTGAAGAAATAAAAAAGAAAAGCAAAAAACATTTGACCTTCACATGAAAGCATATTTCAATGCAACAAATAGATGGCTGTTTAGAGGATTTAAGCATTTAGCTCCATGGAAAAAGTTGAGAGAAGATAGGAGTTGAATATACCATATAGTTGGTCAGCTACTGGGCCAATCCACTAATGAGTAATAATCCAAACATTTTTGGTTTAGCATTAAGAAATGATCACTAATCAAGGCTTTCACATTAATGAAGCATTCAATTCAATGAACGTAGATTGAAAATAGTAGCGTGTGGGAACCACAGCAGAGTCGCCCATAGGACTGAATCTAAACCAGAAACCAGGCATTGGTTTTTAAGAAAACCAGTGTTAGCAACACTTAACAACAATTAATTAAAGTATAGTTCCCAAAAACCAGGAGCTTAAGTGGAAAGATGGGATGAGATTCCAAATAAATTGGCTTCTGACATTCCAACCACGCGCTCTCCTCTTCTGCTTGCATGTACGCCACATTTACCACTTTCATCTCCTTCTCCACACGTGTCCACTTCAACGTAAGATTAATAATCATTTTCTCTAGCTTGATAATTTTTATTTAATATTGTAAAATACTAACACCAGCATAAAAATTTCCTAATTATGTTACATATGTTGGTTATCTTCAACGGATCGGGAATCCGTGTACGCAAAACAAAATGGCATTTTTCGTTTTCCTGAGTTTTCTTGGGTGCGTACGTAATGAGAAAAAAACTTTTACGAATAAGAATATTATGACTACAAATTGATTAAATGAATATAAGCATAAAAACCAAATTAAAGATTACAAAATGATCGAATATCTTCACGTACACGCACATGTATATATAATGTATTACTATTACGTATATAAGTAAACTCATTTTATATATGTATCAATATACATACATATGGTGTATTGAAAATTAAATAGAATTCTGAGTGGAATTATACAGTCCCCAAAACCGAGAGCTGTAAACGAAGGGGGAGGGAGACAGTATTGGATCATGGATGGCATTGTGTCGTTCACAGCTGAATGGATTTCCCTGATCTGATCACACAAACGTGACAGAAATTTAAGTCAAAAAGTGATGAGTACGTGCCACAAAGCCGTATGCAAATCGTGTTTTTCCTTCCCCTAAGCTTTTATTTCCCTCCATCTTTCTGTATCTTTTATTTTATTTTCCCTGATCAATATATAAAGTCAGCGTCTGTACTCTGTATTGAGTGGAAGAGATTTATAAAAAAGCCAATACAAAATGCTTGGAAATGAGTTCATTAACATATCGCAAAATTTGGTAATAGAAATCCTTAATTTTACTCAAATGAAACTTCACAGATAAATATTACTATAAGATATATAAAGTATCAGCAACGACTGAAACGTACATGTACATCCATATAAAATACTTGTACTAAACAACCAATTTAGTCTATATACATATTACTTTAGTTGGTATCAAAACGAATAAAATTTAGACCGAGTTTGCTGCTGAATGCAATGATCAATCATCAATCTAATACTAATATATATGTGAGGAATATCAAAGTTATATATTATACACCAAATCATCTATAATGAAAATTATTTAAAAAAAACTCATTGATGATATAATTTTATGTATTTTAATAAAAATATTTATTTTTTTAACATTTAATATATATTATTTTTTAACCAATATCCTAAAAATATTGGTTAATAATAACGAAAGAACGTGAAGTAAAAGATACTAGATTAGGAAAATAAAAAAATGTATAAAAACTATGGAAGGTGTTAGTTAGAGCAAAGTGGCTAAAGAAATGCAAGTCGGGCATGTTCATTCCCCTTATTGAAGGAGTATCAATTTTTATTTAATTTTTTATATTCAAAACATAGTACAGATAAACTGATACTATTATTTATTATTTTCCTAAAATTGATTAGAACCAAAAAACGGCATCTCCAAAACCATATCCTCTTTGATCAACCGCGCCCACAGTCTTAAAAGCAAAACCGGAAACCAGTGTCCGGTTTAGTCCCAAAACCACTTTCCATTCAATTCCCGAAAACCAGGAGCTCTTTCCCATTTTTGATATTTTCATTAAAAAAAACCACTCTATGAAGGGATCCTTATTCCACAATATGTGGCGATTCGACCGCACTCTGTCACCTGACCGTGGCCGCCACGCGCTTCATTGTTCTCTCCTCAATTTTTGTACCCATTTGCATGCACTTCCCTCTTTCTCTCTTCCCAGTGCCAGATTCCGTAATTTTCCAACCTTGCAACTTGCACCAGACACTTTCGGGTCTGTGCCATTTAAGGCTTATCCCACGTCACCTACGTCCCAATTACAGAGGAATGAGTCTCCCTATGATTGGGAGTTGAGCGCACGCGCTTCTCACGAGACTCTCCTTTTCACTTGCAAAAGTAGCTCTTTACTTCCTCCAACTCCATCCTCTTTCAACGTGGAAACCATGGTTTGTGTGTTGCTGTTCTTTGTTACTACTACTAATACTATAAAACAATTCTTGAGAAACAACTGCGTCCCCCACAATCCAGTACCTGAAAAATCCACTGCCTCTCTCTCTCTCTCCTAACCCCCCCCCCCCAGCAAATATATACCCTTCCTTCCCACAATTCTATGATCACAATCTTCTCTTTCTCTCCTACTTCTCCGCCTCCTTCAAAATCGTCATCAATTTCGCGTCTTTCTTTCTCAATTCTCTTAGATTCTCAATTGGGTCTTCAAAAATGCGGATGAGTTGCAATGGATGTCGAGTTCTGAGAAAAGGTTGCAGTGAAAATTGCAGCATCAGACCCTGTTTACAATGGATCAAAAGCCCAGAATCCCAAGCCAATGCTACTGTGTTTCTCGCTAAGTTTTATGGTCGTGCTGGTCTCATGAACCTCGTTAACGCAGGCCCCGAACATCTTCGTCCAGGTTTGTGTCATTTTCTTGCACTTTCTTAAAGTCACACATCAACTAAGACATGAAAGGTGTTTACTAAATTTCAGTATTTTTGTTTGAATTTTCGCAGCGATCTTTCGCTCGTTGTTGTACGAGGCATGCGGTCGGATAGTGAACCCGATTTACGGGTCTGTCGGGCTATTATGGTCCGGGAGCTGGCAGCTGTGTCAAGCCGCCGTGGAAAACGTCTTGAAAGGCGCGCCGATTACGCCGATCACGTCTGAAGCCGCGGCTAGCGGGCGGTGCCCACCGCTCAAGGCTTACGACATACGCCACGTGTTCAAAGACGAGAACTCCGCCGCCGCGTCCAACGAAACTCAGCACCAACGAGTCAAGACCCGCTCTCGAGTGAAGCGACCCCTCGCCAAGCCCAAATCCACCGCCAACCAAAACAACAACATTAACACTAAGAATACGGGAACCGAATTCGGATCGGATGAACCGGGTTTGGTGGCATGCGATTGGACCGAGGAGGCGTTGAACCGGTCTGGAAGTCACGATTCGACGCTGAGCCACCAGTCGGAGGCGGCGAATGCGGTGGAAAGTGAGAGCATTTTGTCTGCTGAGACTTCGATCCTCTTCCGAGATGAACCGGAATCCAACCCGAAGCGCTTGGACCGGACCGATGATGTTGGTTTAGAGCTTACGCTAGGGTTCGAGCCGGTATCAGGTGCGCAGCACGTGGTTCCGGTGAAGAAGAGAAGGATTGATTTGAAGGATTTTAGTGGCTCGTCGTGCAAGATGGAGCTGGGGCTTGAATGCTCGGCTTGAGGACTAGTGGCTCGGCTCAGTTTTGACTCATCGGCTTTCTGTGTTTGATATAAGAGAACAGAAGTACAGAACCGTTTTATTATTGTTGTTGTTTTTATTTTGTAATTTGGGTTATTGTTAACCCCTTTGTGAATGCGGTTGGGCCACCAAGCTTTCTTGTCATTTTAAGTATTTTTTATTTTAAAAATACGAATGGCATAATTCATTTAGATTATAAAAGATAGAAATTTGAGTTTAAGTAAATTTATTTTTAAAAATTAACAATGTTCAATAATTTTAAACTTTTTTTTAACAACTTGAAAGAGAAAAAAAAAATACCAGTAAAAGGTTTGGGTAAAAGAGTATTTATTGCATTGAAAATGTAGAAGTATAAAAAAATGGGTTTAATAAAACTTTAAACTTTTAATTGATCACTAATAACATAGTTTAGTAATTATTATAAATTATAAAAAATTATTGTTAATAAATTATATGGTGGTTTGCATTATGGTTTGCGATTGTATTAGTGTATAGTCTAATGTTTCACATAAAATGTTTATAATTGCTTATAACGGATGATGTTAGTAAATTTTTTTTTAAATGTAAGGTAAGGTAGCTTTTGGAAAGGAATGATTTTGAATTCTTTTACCGTTAATTTTTCCTAATAACTTCTGTATTTTTTTTTTGTAGAATGTTGTATTGAATGCATTTAATTTTTTTTTATTAATATTCTGTTATGAATAAGAGGGTTTACAAAAAAAATAAACGACTACTCATTCTCAAGAGGTCCATGTTTTGAAGAACACTATTGTTTTTCAAAATTAAAATTTTTACCATAAAGTTATAAGATTGTAATGATTTCTGCTGCTTACCCTTAACCTTAAGCATCACGAATTTTCCTTGGACAAAAATATGAGAGACGTTGTCTATAGTGTAGTAGTAAGAGAGAGTCGGCATGTGAATCCTGAAAAAGAAAAAGACATAAAAACAGGCGTGTGTATATCCTACTATCATAGTTGTGGGGATAGGAGTAAAGCCCATATTCGGAATAATAAAAAACCAAAAGACTTGGACAATTAAGCCATTATTTCCACCCTCGATTACTGGGCTTAAATATCCATAGGAGTTATTGGGCTGGGTAAACCCTACACACACAGCACAAGCAAGTGTCATTGTCATTGTATAGAAAGCCTAGATAAGTCGATGATGCTGTACTACACAGATATACGGCATTTTCTTCTGAGAAAAAAGAACAAGTTCACGTTTATAAATTAGATGAATGCTGTGCTGTCCTTTTCTCTTCCTCCGCAAACAAATAGGAGGGGAAATATTTGGATAGACTATGAACAAAAGATAAGTTACACCATATTAGAACTTTAGGAGATAGACATTGTAAAATATTAGTGTCCAAAGGGGTGAAATAAGAGTCATTTATGATTTATGCCACTAGATCTTTATTATAGAAATACGATTCCCTATTTGATGTTTGTTTTCACTATCACCAAACATTTTAGTGCTTTTGTAGTTAACCTTATATCTTAATCTATACTTTCTTGAGTGAATTTGTAGGCTGAACCCTTTTTTTTTTAAAAGGTTAAATTATTTTTTAGATTCAATTTGGTTCTTTAATTTTTTTTTTGTTTAATTTGGTCATTTGATTTCTTAAATTAATTCAAATTAGTCATTCACTCAAAATGGTAAGAAATCACACTTTGTAATTATTCAAAATTATCACTCAGTCAATTTAAACTGTCACAAAATACATATTTTTTAAAAAAAAATGAATTACAACTTTAAAAATTAGAGGATTAAATTGAATAAAAAAAAATAAAGAATCAAATTAAACCTAAATAAAAAATTAGAGGACAAAAAATTAATTTAACCTTTTTAAAGTGATTAAAAATACAAAAAATTCTCTCCATTTTACTATCAAGGCAAACCACCAAATTAATGGTTTACAAGGCAAATTACGTACATATCACTTATTGATGGAAAAAAATGTTAGTAATATATTTTTAAAACATTTTTTTATTAGTTGAAATTTATGAAAAATTACAAAAATTCTGAGTAAGTTTCCTTATTTAATGATTTTGTTTTTACTTATGATTCTATAGTTTTTGACAAAGAGAAAACAGATATGGCTACCAACATTATCTTATTTGGGAAATGAAATGTTACAAGAAGGTGTGTTGCTAGGTGCACCAGCATTATTGCTTGTGCACCCAATAATTTTATGTAATTATGAAAATATCCTTTTGCTTTCTTCTTCCTTTTTAAGTTGATTTTTTTTTTCTTTTCAATTTGAGTTATGCATTCATTCCTTCTTTGTTTTCTCCGTTTCCTCTTGATTTTTCATTGTTGTGAGAGATACACGTTGTTGCTTCGATCGAGGTGAAAGATCCACAGAGGTACATCGATAGTTGGTTCGATTATTAACGGAGATACGTCGGAGGTACATCGTTAATTTTGTTTGTTTGTGTAACATATGGATTAAGTAATCTGTAAGTTTTAATATAACTTACGGATTAACTAATCTGTATATATCAATTGGGTGTAATGTGTTCAAAAAGAGTAGGATGAAACAAAGATTTTAGATATTTTAATTGAGCGATGCTCTCTTCTCTCTTCTCTCTGTTAATCTTTTGCAATGTGTCACTGGGAGTTAGGAGTGGTGGGATCAACCCACAATGGAAAGGGAGGGATGATTTGGGTAAACGCACAATAAAGATGGGAGAACGATAAACACACACAAAGAAAAAAAGAGAAACATTCTACCCTAAACTGCTGAATTCTCCCTTTTCATTATTTGAAAATTTTCTTTTTCTTTTATTAAATATAAAATAATATATTTTATTCCATATAGGCAGTGGTTGGATGATGGTTATTACTACGTGTATCACTGCTCTATTGTGAATTATGATTCCTATTTCTACTCTAATCTTCACTTTGCCCTTTGTCTTTGAGCAGCTTGACTAAATATGCAAATCACACTTAATACTACATTGCATATCTCTATACTATTATTACTTTTTTTATTCCTTATCCCAAACCAATCATAAAAAATAATCATATTTATTGTTAAGAAAATTTTCTTAAGAAATCATAAAAGAATTATTCATATTAAGAAAAAATTGATTCAAAATCATACTGAACAGAGATGTGAAAGCAAAAGATTTGTTTGAGCTGAGGATATGACCTGTCTGCTTTTTGTTCATGACATTTTAAGTTAACAGTAAACAACGTTTTAAAGGAAAACTAAAATGAAATTCCCATCAACGGTTCTCGTAATTTGGTGCAAAGCAAAAGAAAAGAAAAGAAAAGAAAAGTTCTTATCCTTAGGAATATATATGATATATGATGGTAGTGTTATACAGAACAGAATGGTGTCACTTGATTGACAACACATTTGTTTCAATTGGTTATTGGTATAGAGAGAAGTACGATCATGGTACTGTGTTAAAACAAATTCAGTCGACCCCATCTTGTAGAAGTAGAATAATAATCTCTTTAGCAAAACATGCTCCAAGTCTTCCTCTCATCCTCAACGGTGAAGTGGTCATCCACTTTGGCCACTTTAAGCAAAATGGTGCCAAACGCTGTTCATAAGTATCGCATTTTCTTGTTTGTCTCGTCATAACATAATGTTAACGTATTATAGCATTTTATCCATAGAAGGATATGATGTTGATATGTATTGGGGTGGTCACTAGCATTAGCATGTAAGTGCCTTGTCAATTCTATCAAAATACTCATCAAGGGAAGAGGGCATTGCATTGCATTGCCTTGCCATTCTTTCTGAGCCGTCACTTCTCCAATCTCAGTGCTCCAACTATGTCTATACAACTTGCCTTGCCTGCTTCATCAAATACAAATTTCAGAGGTTTTCTGTTGGACGCCTTATAACATGGGACCATTCACTTTTTCCACTCTAAATCTTTTTTTATAAACAAAATTCTAACTTAGATATCTTATTTCAAGTATATATGTACACTAGCCGAATTATAAAACCTTTTACAAATCAATGAGGGCTATACCTGAGTTGGTTAAATAAGATACTGAAGTTATGGTAAATCTCATACTTATCTTGGATTCCTATACATATAAAAAAAAACCTTATACATATTCTCTCATATTTTATAAATATATTATCATTAGTTCAATTTTATTATCATTATTTTTAATTGTTAATATTTCATACTATTATCAAATAGGTGATCAATCCATTAAGAAGCACCTTGAATCTCTCTACCCTTGATACTTTGAACACTTGAGATCAATTTACCATGTACTTGTAGAACCGATAGAAAAGTTCCCTAGTTCACAACAGTTAAATACTTAAATTTGAGTTATAAAAGAGAATACATAACAAAAATAAGTTATTTATTCTAAATGTTGTATGCTTAATTTTTTAGAAAGTATAAAATTATTAAGAGATATTGTAAAATATATCTAGGTTTCGTTTTATCAGCTAATATTGATATTGTTAATTCCATTAAAGTACGCATGGACCGATGCTGTTATAGTGTTATTTCCATTACTATACGTGTACCCTCCAACAGATCTACCATAACCAAGGTTAATTGGAAAGCAAATCGCTTAAAATCCGATATGATAAGCATAAGTGATCAATATTATGCAATGCACAGTTCATTACGTTTCTCTTTTTTCTTTTTCCCTACCGTGGAGAAAATTAACTTGCAAGTTGCAAACAATCGTAGATCTTAATATTTATTTTTGCTGATTCTACGCGATTTTTATTAATTTCCTTACTCTTTTCTGCATGCATTGTTAATACTTATTTATTTCTCTAAAAATCAAACTCTCACTCTCATTGTCGTATCAGAGAATTACATTCTTACAAATTATACACTAATACACGTGATCTATGCGAAAATTCTTAAGCCGGATCGAGTTAGAGTTTTTGCTTAGCAAATTGAGGATATATTTAGATTTATGACAGAGCATGAAAAATAAAAGAATAAAATACAATAGCATTATGTTTTATTATTTAAATTGATAAAATCAAGGTGGAATATATATAGTATGAAAATTAGTGAAATCTATTTTATTCTATTGTTTAGTTTTGTTTCCCCTTCTTGAAATTTAAAATAATGAGATGGAATAAGAGTCTGATTCCCTTCTATTGACATATTTAAACCATGAAATGAATTTATTTTATTTTACTCCATTTTATTTTAATCTATTTTATTTAAAGAAAAAAAATATAATTTTGGTCTTTCTAAAATTTTTGCAATTCAATTTTAATTTTTCTAAAAAAATGTCTGTTTTTCGTTTGTCTAATTTTCAAAAGCACAATTTGTAGCCCATGGACTATATAGAAATAAAAAGTGATTTAGATAGCATTTGAGAATCAAATGCAGTACATTTCAAAATTTAAGAAACAAAAAGTAGATAATTTTTTAGAGGACTAGAATCGAACTTTGAAAATTTTAGAGAATAAAATTACATTTTATTTTTATTTTGTTTCTTTTTATTAATCTGAAAATGTCCTCATCATTCAAATACCAAGGAAACCTATATTAACTTTTTTGGTTATCAAAACATATAAACTAAAGTTCATTTTTTTTTTCTTTTTACGTTAACTTAAGTTCAATTTTAGATCACATGTGAATGAAAAATGCTGATAATAATGTACGTACATGAAAAAATATTTCTATTGAGAGAATGGAATTGTAAGACCAAAGCTTATAGACTTATAGTATAGCAAATCAGTCAACTCTAAAGATTTTGTACCCATTAATGCGTACCGATACTACTTATGCTTAACAGATAGATGGCATTTGATATGCAATGGCATTCCCTTCCATCAGTCGCAATAGAGAAATGGGACGATATATAGGAGTATATAAACACTCATGCATGCAGTAAATAATATAATTGAGAGAAAAAAATGAAATATAATATAATAAAATGATACAAGGGAAAGAAATAGGCACTGAAATAGTATTATATATAAATCATGAGTTATTGAATAACACAATTTGGTGCAGAAATTTCTCACTCGCTATATTTCCCTAGCCTTATGGTGAAATTTTTATTATTTAATTGAAGAAAAATACAGAGAAAAGAAAGAAAGAAACGCGCACTTAAAAAAAAAAATTCTTCTAAATTCACATTTTAAAAAAAATTGTCCTTCTTTTGATTTTCCCCTCTGATTCGAATAAGGGTAATTTGTTGTTTCCCACACTGAACTAATTACATGTGTCCCATCACTGACTTGTATATTATTTTTTGGTCAAGCATTATGAGCCCCATGAAAGCTGTGTGGTGTGGCCACTAAAAGTCAACGGATCCGATCAAGGATACGGCAACATTCAACATTTGACCCTAAAAAACGGAAAGGTTGGTTGCATGAGGAGAATTGAGAAGGACTCTTAAAAGTGTATAGCAAGAGATTATGCGCACTGATTTATATATACAAAACCATATTCATCATTCTTTTTTGTTTTTGGATAATGAAGTTTCAGTAAGCTTTTTTGAATTGTAGGGTATATGTAGCTCAAAATTCTACCAATTGCTCTAGCAAGGTCACACTGCACTCAGCCGCCCTTAATTAAAACCAAATTTTACGCACAAAAACTAATTAACGTGAATTAATGCTGAATACGTACAGTGGATCATATATCTTGGATCCTACAGAAGACTTTTAGTGTGTTTAGAAACGAACTTGCAAAGGTTCACACATTATTCCATGAAGCAATTTATAAGGATGATCCACGTTAAGTTGATTTTACTTTTAATGGATTTCCATTAAACACACTTTGCCAATGACAATTGACAGGCAAAACTACCATACACGTACATAAGAGAGACGGTGGCGATTCTCACAATAAAGAAAGCATGATTTTCTTTCTTTCAATAGATAATGATGTTTTAAATTAAATTTGGATTTAGAAACCTTAAAAACTGTAATTTGTACAAGCTTAGATGATTTAATGAAATTAACCCCTCAAAATGTTATAAAAGTTATTTAAATATATATTTTCTGTCTAATTAACTAAAATATTTTTTTTAAAAAAATATTAATTATAAACAAGGAGTTTCTACCTAAAAGTACGTATATAGCTGCTCAGGATAAAAGTCACGGGGAATTTAATTAACCACTAACTTGACCCCAAATTGCGTGAATAATCATAACGATGAAAAAATGGCTTTGAAATTAGTAGATGCCAAGCGGAAGTGTTATTTTTTTTTATATATACAAATCCGGGGATGACATTAATTTAGTGGAGGGAGATGAGATCAGATCATGCGTTAAGTTTGCTTTAATATCTCCTTTAATTAATACTATATGTTAATATTAATATTATGAAGCTATACGTAGCGTCAATGTTGCCACGTTTTCAGAAAAAGTCCACATAAATTTTGTTCATAAGTTCTTTCATTTCCCTTCGAAAATGTACCCATTGATTTGGTGATGCTTTGGGAGCATTACGTTTTGGGATTAAGAAAGCCAAACTCTTCATTTACCACGCTTCGAACTTACAAGAACTTTCACTTAGTTTTTTTTTGTTTGACTGGTAAAAAAAAACGAGCTTTCCCTTTCTTGATGATTTCCATTATGAAGATTTCTTCTTCCCTAACGAGTTTTCAATATATACGTATCTCGGAGGTGGAGACAATGATGATAAAGTCAACCAGATAAAATGTTAAAAGATTTTGCATAATATTGTAGAAACCTGGTTGACATTTGCTCACTT
This sequence comes from Glycine soja, assembly GCF_004193775.1. Taxonomy (NCBI): domain Eukaryota; kingdom Viridiplantae; phylum Streptophyta; class Magnoliopsida; order Fabales; family Fabaceae; genus Glycine; species Glycine soja. Next base: position 47,873,782 of record NC_041009.1, on the reverse strand, counting down.
TATATCTGTGTGTGTGTGTGAACTCTTTCCTCTAGCAAAACACATGGGAGTGACATCATTAAATTAATCACCAAATATGCATTTTCTATAACCTCTTTCTTCAAGTATGTTTCATTCATAAAAATTAGTCGTCACTTTTGCCAAATACAAACTTGAACAGTAGAGTCTCTATAAGGGTTACTAGCTTCCTCTCTCTTGCAATGCTGGTGAAGTAGCCTATAAGGATTAGAGCTAAACAATAAATTTTTGGATTTGTCATTTCTTTTCACAGGTTAGGATGTGGCTAAACAATGGTCTAACACAAAATAGAAAATATATCAATATTATATACATAAGTCATTTTTAGAATAATTTTTTAACAAAAAAAAAATCATTAGACATTACGGGATATCTGAAGGAGACGTCCAAACTCATCATCCCTTCCATCCCTAAGCCTCCATTTCCTTATAAGATCCTATAATCCTAAAGATTTCATTAATACAGAGGGTTCAACAACCCTTGGAAAAGAATCATGAAGAATTAATGGAGTTGCGCTTCATCCATGATTATATATATATATATATATATATATATATATATATATATATATATATATATATATGTGTGTGTGTGTGTGTGTGTATTTCACTAAATCTCGTTTGGTTAGGAATATATGAGAATCCTTTATAATTAAACTCTTATATTTGTGCAAGTTTTCATGAGCTTGAGTATTCATCCTTGTTTTTAATACTTTTTATTAATTGGACAATGATTGAATGATTTCAGGCTAAGTGCATAATAAGGAATCTTGTACATGTAGCTGGATCTGAGATTGATTATCATGTATGTATTGGGATGAGTCTAGGATTATAACTTCTTGAAGCATGCGTTCTTTTGGATTCTTGAACTTAATATATATGATGATGAACAAATATCTAATTATCGTGAAAAAGATATTAGTGTAAAAATTTAATATATATATATATATATATATATATATATATTCTAATTATTTAATTTTCTCAATTGTCTATTTAATATCTAATAATTAAAAATGATTAAATTTATAATAATTATTTTTAAAATTGCATCTATAATAATTTTTGTGTAATTGATAATATAAAAACTTTACATTGTAAATTGATGACTTTTTTTTTTAAAAAAAGTTATTATTATATAATGATATATATATATATATATATATATTACTCTAATTCTTTTTTATTTTATTATTTTTTGATCTAAATCGCACATATCCTCAACCAGAGACAATCATGTTTTAGTTAGATAAAATTATTATGAGGAATAAAGTTCTCCCTTTAAATATTTAAGGCTTATGTCACTTTTGGTTTATTATGTTTCACAATTATTTCATTTTGATACATCACGTTTTATTATGGTCATTTATGTTTTTGAAATATATCATTTTGTTTTTTTTCTGTTACAAATGTTAGTATTTTGTTAACTTTAAATTTTAAAAAAGGACCAAAATGATATATTTCAAAAACATAAATGACCATAATGAAATTTTTAAAATTTAATATACCAAAGTAAAACATAATTTATCAAAAGTAATATTAAGCCTTTTTTAAATAGTTAAATTTAGATAGTGATGGCTAAAAATTGTCACTTTCTTTATTTTATATTTTTAAAAAATAAACAACTTAAAAAATATCATCTCCTCCAACCTTTTTCAGATTTGAATTGAATATGCAACACTATACAAATTGAATAACGTCAACATATAATCTCGTTGGAATCATAAAATATTTTTATACTCCTCACTGAGAAACTAAAACCTTTCATACAACTATATTATTGGAAATAGAAGAAGCAGAGGAGATCGGAGCAAGAGTTCTCTCCTCAATGAAAGACAAAAATATGACTCTAACTTGTCAATAAATCCATATTTGAATGAAGAAGTCACAATGTGACTCTTTGTGAGGTCTGCAAGCTAGACTTCCACGGTCGTGCACGATAGGGTCAGACAAGTAAAGAATTTTCTATTTGATTTCTACAATCGGGTCAAGCAAAAATGGCCAATTAATGCAAAGAGGGGTGATGTTGAGACAATTGTTGTTAGGTGAGGTGACAATTCTGACCATGTGGGGAGGTTGTATCTTTTTGGGTCGACAACGAGAGGTACAATGACGAGAGGAGAAGAGACTCTTGACTCTTATCCATTGAGATCGAGAATAATTGATGAATGAAATTATTATCATTATTAAATGATTAAATAAAATATTATTATTATTATGAGAATAAAGGTTGTTGTTGTTTGTGGTTTCAAATTCACATTTTCTTCATTTATTTTAGTGATTTTTAATTTTTTAAATAAAAAAGATAGTTACCATTTTTAGTTATCACTATATTAACTTAACTATTTTAAAATTTAAACATAACATTTCTAATTAAAGTTTAAATTTTTTTTTATCAAAATGATACATTTCAAAAATATAAAGAATAATAATAAAAACTTTTAATACATAACACACCAAAGTGTGTAAAATATAATCAACTAAAAGTAATATTAAAATATTTTAAAATTTAAAAGTTAATAAAATACTGACGTTTTTAATAGAAAATTAAAAATATTAAAATAATACATTTTAAAAATATAAAAAATTAAAATAAAACTTTTAAAATTTAATATATTAAAATAAAAAAGTGTAAAATATAATAAATTAAAAGTGACATTAGTACATATTTAATACTATTAATTTTTAACATTGGAGTATTTGTAAGTATCCCACTACCGTCCAAATGGACCTGGAAAGCCTGGTGAGAGCAACAACAATTCTCTTTTGGTAATCGAAAAGCTTACCTTTCATTTCAACATCATTAACGGAGATGCATACATAACTGTGGACGTGAACATCCATCAAACAAGTAACAAGGGAAAGCATGATTTTCCATGAGTTGCGCATGTGATTCTACAATGTCAGAAGTTTTAATGATTAAGTTCAATTCAATTACTGGACAATATATATAGACGTTGAATTATATTTGAAAGGTGCTAAAAAGCAAGCAACGATTATTTTGAAAATTAAAAATTTTAAAACACTAATCAACAATTTCTCTCACAATATATCTTTCTTTTTATTGTATTACATTATCAATTAAATTAATTATTTATCTTTTATTTTTATTTTTTTAAAAAATAAATGTATTTGACTGATCAGTATATAATTCTTTTAATACTACTTGTATTTTTTTTGTAACAGTCATTATTTTTTTAATTGTTTTCAGGGTTTTTTATTCTCGAATTTATTAAATATCATATCAATTATAACATAATAATATTATTAAAAGTGCGAAACAATAATGACTTGCATAATTAAATGATATACATCAAATAATAATAAAAACACTTTTTACATACTAAAATATTCTTACCCTTTGTTCGGCAAGACAGAACAAAATGATAAAAAGCACGATTAAAAAAATTATAAGTAGAATTTTTATGGTTTGCTATAATAGGATGTCACCAACATGGTTACATGATTGAACCAGAATTTTGTGTCATTTAAACATGTGACTGAAAATTCTATTTTATGTTAGTACATATGAAAAAAATATTTATTAAAAAAAATAATCTCTTAAATAAATTTTATTATCTCAAGAAATTAATCTTTAATTGTTGATTAAGAAATCTCTTGGTTCAACTCCAAAGTTAAACGAAAGTATATTTTAACTGATAATGAGATATTACGCATTAAGAAAAACCAACACCAATCAAGTTTCCTTATGAAAATTGTATAACTCAAATTCAAAATTATTGATTGAAGAAGCTAAAATAACCCTACTTTAATTTATTTACGCGCATGGTAGTTATTTTTTTTTTATATATCTTTTGTCTTGTTTAGTTAGTTACACTCCTATATTATAAAATCATGTTATATATGATGAACTATATTTATCGACTGATATAATTTATAAAAAAATATTTCTCTGTATAATATAATAAAAATCCCCCTCACATGTTTGAGTATATAATTTTGAATTGTATATTCTTTTTGCTCATTTCCCCTCTGTTCTTTTTTTCTTCTGAAAATGAGAAGATTAAAATTTGTTGAGTTACATGTTTTCTTTCCCTTCTTTCCAATCAGAAAAGAGACATCAGAAACCGTTTTTTTTTTGTCCTTGACCTCTCCTTCTAAACGGTAGTTTAGAGTTTCTAATTATGAAAATCAGTGTTGATGGCTCACAGGAAGCCTAAAAGGTGGCCTATATCCCAGTGGCACGCAGCATCATGAAGATTATCATTCACGTAATCATCATTCACCTATGTATCATCATGCGTACAATTATTAAAGCATAATCAATCACTTTACTGATTTTACAACACTAACTAATGCAAGATATTGCCCTAAATGTGCCCGAAACTAAAAGAAGATCATCAATCTTTTAATCATAATCTTGCAACTCTAGCAGATTGGTTAGTGGGATTTTGCTGGGATTTTCGCCTGCATCAGTCAAAGAATATATATATATTAATGGGGGAGAAATAGTTCTTGCACATTATTTTTTATGGAATAAATTGTACTGTACCTTATATCATTAATTATATAAATAGAATGCGGAAATATCACGATGCATTTGATCAATTTTTTTTGTAAATTTTCATTAAGATTATTTGACTGTCGAATCATTCTCTTTTGCCTTGAAGACATTTTGTTCAAATATGTTCCACATATATATAACCGTAGCATTTAAAAGTTTGACAGAGTTAACGACCAAGAAAAAAAGGTTTGACTGAGAAAGCTCCAACTTAAATAACCACCACAGTAAGTCAAAGTGGAACGTACATTTGAGTATGTTTAAAATATTTGCAAAGAAGGACTCTTATTATTTTAAAAAAGATTTATGTCGCCTTTAAAAATTAGTTTAAAAATGATCGTAATAAAAAGACATGGGTCACTTGTGGTATTGGAGTCGAAATGTACAAAAAAATGCCTCGTGGTAATTAAGAATAAAAATGCCTGGTCGGGCATTGATACCGCATTAAAAAAGTACGAACACATCTTGTGATTCTAAAATTAAACAAGTTCATATTAATATATTTTGAAATTGGAAAAAGATTGGTGGATACCAATCTCTAATTAAGACCGTTAAAGTAGAAGGATACATTCAATATATGTTGATGTTTTAATTTCTCTCAAGAATGACATTCTGTTGAAGACTCTCAACACTAACCTTTGGTGTAAAGTCCCTGTAAAATTTAGGCACGTTAAATTCATTGTCATTATCACTTGTCAAACACTTTAGTGTTTGGTGTTATATTGAGGTTCAATGAATGAAATAAATTTGATAAGATGTTATCTAGTTTCATTTTTGGATTTTATCACAATTATCCAATTAAGTGTGTGTTTGCTATGACTATCTACTAAGGTTAAAAAATATCCATGCTTAAGAAGTGAAGGAATTGAACAAAGTCCCAATATATCAGCATGCAATAAATCAAAGGTACCCGTGGTTTTTGTATTACTGTTAATGTTAAAGTATGGCATTTTACATATCGCAAGGCAGTACACAATAGTAATATGAAATGAAATAATTGAAAACTAAGAAGAGATACAACTATTTAGAGTTTGCTACATTATCGAGCTTATATATTATGCGAAAGCAGAGAATTATTTACATTTTAATTTGTGATATCGAATTACGTACAAAATTATTGCGATCGGCTTGGGTGTTTCTTTTTATCATAGGGGTGATTCTTGATGGTGTAGGAGTAATATATTTTGTCACTACATCCTTAGTACGTAATTAATTCATATATACACAGTGGAGGAAAATGTGGAACATAGGCCACAAGTTACATATATGTATTCGTGTATGGAGAGTTTGATATCTATTTCACCTTGTATCTTGCACAACTGGTACCCATATCCTCTCTTAAATTAATGAATTCTTTTGCCAATCAAAAGAATTTAATTTTTTTTTTTAAAAGTGTTGTGGTTAATCTTGTGATCGCATACAGTCCATGATACCAATTCTCCTTTCTGATTGAAAAGAAGAGAAAGAAAACACCGTAGGTAGCCCAAAACAATTTTTAATCTTCACATTTTCAGAATAAGAAAAAAAAGAAAGAGGAAATGAGTGAAAAGAATATATACTATTAAAAAATATAAATAATTTTTAATCTTCTCATTTTCAGAATAAGAAAAAAAGAAAGAGGAAATGAGTGAAAAGAATATATATGATTAAAAAATATACTCTCAAACATGTGAGATAGATTTTTCTTCTCTTAGATAGAGAAATACAATTATTTATAATTATATCACAACTTAAGAAACTTTATCTAACTTTTTTCTTAAAAGTAATAATGAGACTTGTTATAATTATTTTTGTATCATTTTTATCGCAAGAAGACTTAGCAACAAGTTTATTTTAGTCATCTTATTTTATGTCGAGAATATCATAAAGTGAATCAAAACTCATTATTATGCAAACATATTCTGATGGACAAAAAGAAGAACCATTTGATAAATTTATTTTATTCGTGCGTATATAAATTAAGGACTTGAACCAATGATAACAAATAATAAATTGATTAATGTACTTTTATTTGATTGATAATTATTTCAAAATAATGGCAGAAAAGATTAGTAGTTACTGTACAACTTACTAGTATTTTAGAACATCTTGTTGGGCTAAGTGGGCTTGTCTTAACGGTCTATTCACAGTTCCAGTCTCAAGGTGAGACTTGACAACCGGTAAGTGTTAACTCAACCTCGATCAAGTCTTAATCAACTACATGAATCATTTGCCACGTACGAAGACAATAAAATTGAATCTAAAAAGTTATTAGACATAAAATTAATTTAGTTAGTTATTAGAAGTTATTTGAGTAAATTAGTTGGCTACTCAAGTTATAGTTACTAGAATTTATTTGAGTAAGTTAGTGTTGGTTACTCAAGTTAGTTATTTTCTATCTTTGTATAAATACATCAATTTTGTAATACTTTGATGAATGAATGAATTGAATGAATCCTAAAACTACTTTTCATCTATCTTTCATTTCTTTCATTCCTAATATGGTATCAGAGGTTTTTGCTTTCGTTTCTATTGCTTCCTATTGAAGCTATTTATGGCTTTGCCCGGTGGTGTGGATAGTGCTGCTAGCCCTCGTTTTGTGGCACCGAGCCCTGACTCGAGGGAGCGTGTTGCGAGTCCTACATCGGTTGGTTCACGAGGATGATTAAGTTCTTATATAACTGGTAGACCACCTCCTTATGAATCGTTTTTTAAGGGGACCTTTTGGATGCCTAGTTGGTCCTTTTTTTTTTCTCTCATGGCCACGGATGCCATTGATGATTAAGTTCTTATATAACTGGGTAGGCCACCCCTTATGCATCGTTTTTTTTAAGGGGACCTTTCGGATGCTTGGTTGATTCTTTTTTTTCTCTCATGGCCATAGATGCCATTGATGATTAAGTTCTTATATAACTGGGTAGGCCACCCCCTTATGCATCGTTTTTTTTAAGAGGACCTTTCAGATGTCTGGTTGGTTTTTTTTTTCTCTCATGGCCATGAATGTCATTGATGATTAAGTTCTTATATAACTGAATAGACTTCCCCCTTATGAATCATTTTTTAAGGGAACCTTTCAGATGTTTGGTTGATTCTTTTCTTTTTTTCTCTCATGGCCATGACTGCCATTGATGATTCTAACCCCTTCATTCTTCTGACAATCTTGGCATTACCTTAGTTTCTCATCCTTTCATCATGTTCTCTGTTGATGTGGTGTTGTGGATGAATTGGAGTGGAGCGATTGCAGTACTCGTTTATGCCACCGCATTGTGGTACCTCTTTGAGCGTGTCGGTTACAATGTCTTGTCCTTCGTTACCATAGTTTTTGCCAACAAGCTTTGATGCTTGCTTTGGACTCTTGGAAGCAGTCGAAGTTGGTCGAAGATTTCTCGAAGTTTTTATTTTGACCAATGTATTTTCGACATGTTTCGTTATATTTCATGTTTTCAGATTCTTTTTCTTTTCTTTTCTCTTTCTTCTTTAAGGTTGATGTATTGTATTCTCCAAGTTAGAAGTGTTTTTCAACACATTCCAGCTTGCGGGGGGTATTAGACATAAAATTAATTTAGTTAGTTATTAGAAGTTATTTGAGTAAATTAGTTGGTTACTCAAGTTATAGTTACTAGAAGTTATTTGAGTAAGTTAGTGTTGGTTAGTCAAATTAGTTATTTTCTATCTTTGTATAAATATATCAATTTTGTAATACTTTGATGAATGAATGAATTAAATGAATCCTAAAACTACTTTTCATCTATCTTTCATTTCTTTCATTCCTAATAAAAGTTAAACCTAAATAAAACGTTTTTGCATGCTTCCTACATACTCCTATAAAATCCACATAAAAAAAAAATACTCCTATAAAATTTGTCCACAATTTATTAGATGTCGAACAGCGTTCAGAAAGAAATGATGGTCGCAATAAAAGAATGATAAAAACCAACTAGTGGAAGAAGCAGAATCGAGGACTGGTGGAATCAGATGATAAGGTGGCTGAGAAAACAACTCCCTTTAACTCCAAAATGGAGATACGGACCCTACCTTAGTTTCTGTCACACACAACAAGTTGCCTTATTTTTTCATTCAGCAAAGTTAGAGCACTTAATTAAAATCATCTCAATAGAGAGAGAAACAAAACTAAAGAATTATTCTCAAGTGTTATGGAGCATCTAAGCTAAAAAGGGAAAAGCCGTTTGTACCCATCACATTCTATTTGGGTCGTTTTTAATCATTATGGCCATTTGTTTAGATTTTTTTCTTAGAGATAACCTTAAATATAGAACTAATATGAGTTATCAAAAAGTTTTTCATTTCAAATATTTAACAAAACAATATAATTAAAACTAAAATTCAAAATTACTAATTAAGTTAAAATTACTTCCTTCATTCTAATTAATTCACGTGCTAAGCAGTAATAATTGCTTGGAAACTTATCTAAACAGCTCCTCCAATTTCTCTCTCTCGTCTTACATATGTGAGTATGAGGTTTTGAGCTACTTACTCAATTTGTGCATCATGAAGGGATAAATACGTGTGCTTTCATTCAAGTTTTTAATTTACATATCCTAATCCTTGCAATCATTATTTCATCTCTCTATCTCCCGATCGTTGTAAAAAAAAAAGTAGAAAATGAAATAAAAAATTACAAGAATGCTCATCAAGATCAAGATGACCATATATATCCGCATCATAAAAGACAAAAACTCCCTTTCAACTCTCAATACTCTCCACAATCGACGATCCTTCATGGCTCCAAGGGCTTCAAACAAACTTGAACCCCATATTTGGGCTTAATTGTGAGGACAACCACAGGGGCATGACGGTAATTTTCAGAAATAGTGAAGCTAAACCGAGAAATCAACATGGCTAATATAATCTTAGCTTCCATTAAGGCAAATGCTTGTCCAACACAATTTCTAGGGCCAGAAGCAAATGGTAAAAAACGGCCAGGAACAAATGACTTTGAAGTAAATCTCTCTGGGTTAAACTCATTTGCATCTTTACCCCATAGTTTTTCACTATGATGAATAGCCAGCACAGGGATCCAAATTGATAAGCCCTTAGGGATATAAAGGTCACCTAGCACTATGTCTTCAAACACCATTCTAGGGAGCACAGATGCTGGGGGATACAACCTCATTGATTCGTTGATCACCATATGCAACTGAAATATCAAATAACAACTTTGGTTAGTTGATTATTGTGTTGGCCACGGAAGCCAAATCAAATGCTGCAGCTTGAACTATATTCCTTGTGAAAATTAATGCTGAATCTTTGACCATCTTTAGGAAAATCTAGCATTTAAATATAATAATTACTACTGCATTCTATGGTACACATGAATATTCTAGTTAGTCTTCCGAGCTATCTATCAATCGAAGAAAATTTCTTAAATTTTCCAAGTGGGTAGCCATGAACCTTGCCATTGAGTTGAGTAGGGTCAACTTATTTTCTCTCTCTCTCTCTCTCTTTTTCTCCTTTGTCTCTTTTGAAGAAAAATACAAATGCAAAAGTCACAAAGATTGAAATTCTGAGTATGATTTTTTTTCCTCAAAAAAGTATTGCCGTATCGTTATTCAGAAAATGAATGAATAGCTTTAAACTTTTGCTCCCTTGGACACTCTAAAAAGAAAGATAACCATTATAAATATTCTTTAAAATAACACCAACTACCGGCGCACGGGTGCAAAGATGATCGTTAGATAAATTATTTTTTGTTTGTTTCTTTATACACAAATATTTGGGTTAGATTAAAATATTTCTTAGCTGTCCTTTCTGATCGTCGTGCTAATAATAACTTAAAGCCTAATGTAAAAAAAAAGCCTAAGATGTTTAGATTAATTAGCCTTTTGGCCAAGAAACTACAGGCTAAACTTATATAACCCTATTTATTAATGAATAACTGTAAATACCTATATATATATATATATATATATATTATATTTTATTAAATTCTATGGACCACCCAATTAAAGTTTTCCTAAAACTGGCTCATGCTGGGTTTTAAAAGCAACTATCGTGTAGGCTCTATAAAAAGTAATACTTGACACCTCTAAAAGTAAAATTTTTATAAAATTACAATAAAATAAAAAAAATAAATTTTGTTTAAGATACAAATTTGACCAACCTGCCGCTTCCCACTGATCCCCTAAAACTAGCCTAAAATAACCCTCTCTCTCTCTCTTTGTGAAATCAAAAAAAGATTTTCCAACCTTCACAGAGGGAGATGGTTTAAACTTTAAACACAATGAGAGAAAATTATTTATTAATTAATAATTTAAATATGTTTAACGTCCTTTGATAAATTATTAAATTTTATTTTAAATTCTTAATAAAAAAATTGTTTTGAGTCTATAATATATTAAATTTGTTTGTTTTAAATTCTATGTTAGTAAAGTGATGATGGGACATAATTATAAGGGTTGATAATGTTTGAAAAATGAATTTTTAAGATCCCTAATTAATTAAATTATTGCAACACAAAAGTGATTTTGGTTACTTACAAGAGTGAGCTTGGAGAGTTGATCCAGAGAGGGAATTCCCCCATCGCAGACATTTGTAACCTCAGCTCTGACTTTGTCTTGCCAAGATTTGTTGCTGGCTAGTAACATAACTGTCCAAGTGAGTAAAAGTGCAGTGGTTTCATGTCCTGCAAAGAAAAATGTTTTGCATTGATCCATCACTAGCTGCAGATTGATGCTGCTGTTGTTATTGTTTCCATTCCCTTTTTTCTTCTGCATCTCATTCAGGAGCATCCCCAGCAAATCATTCCCATAAGAATTGCTCCTTCCAATCTCCACACAGTCTTTTCTGCTTTGTATGATCTCCATCAGCAGAGTCTCCACCTCCATCTTCAATGACTTTATCTCTCTGTTATACTTGCTTGGAAAAAACCTGTGCAAACACATTGATATTGACATCAATTAAAAAAAAGGGAGGGGGACAAGGACAGACAAAAATGCTTGGAGATAAAAACAACTAAGATGGAATAAGACCGACACAACTATAATGCAAACCATGGTGGAATAAGAGATATTAAAAATGTGATTATTAACATGCTTCCGGATAAAAAAAAGCAAGGAATCCACTCAGGTTAAAACACTGACAGGTTTATCATCATGCACAGAAATAAACATTCATTTAGCAAAATTGATTTTGAAGTGGTGCGGATGTTTTTATTCTAAAAGGGAATTAGTGGTCCAAAGCAAAAAGTTATTATAGTTCAATCAATTTGAACTTGGAATCAAATATGTGAATATTTACTTAAAGTCATGTTGTGAGGTGATATTTGAACGTGAATCTGGAACTACACACACGAGGAATCACAGAAATTTAAAAAAGGAAAATACAAAGAGTTTTGAAAACTAAGAAACCTGCTTCCAGGGATGCAAAGATGACGACTTGCTTGAGCACAACGAGTCTGCAGCAGCGTGAGGAGGTGGAATATTTTCTTCCCTTTCTGGTAGCTGGTACCAAACTCAGTCCTAGAGATAATATCCGCAGTGAGTTTAGTCATGTAGTGACCAATCTCCACCTCAGTCTGGCCACTCTCCAACGCAATTTTCATTGATTGGAGCATCTCCTTAGTGCATTCCACCATGTGCCCAGCATAGCTCTAAAAGAGATTTTTAACACCAACCAACCGTTTGTTAAACCACCCAAATTTATAAAAAAAGGGGAGACTCCAAAACAGTAACAAATTTAGTAATAAGAGTATCAAATACCTTAAGTCTGTCTCCCATGAATGCTGGGGCAACGATGTGACGTTGGTGGTACCAATCTTCTCCATTTGCCATCAACAATCCTTCCCCAATGAAATTCTTGGAACCTTGTCTTTGCTGCCAGGATTTCCCAGATACCGTGCTGTGTTTTGAAAGGAACTCTTTGATCAATTTAGTCTCGGTGAGACACAACCTTGGTTCTGAACCATTCCAATATAGAAACCTCTTTCCTGCCACAGTCAAAATTAACTTCATCAAAATAAAATTATAGAGATCATATTGTTGTATAAGTTTGATTAATTTGTACACACATATATAAATATATAATTTATGCACTACATACCAAATTGGCCAGACCAAAGTAGAAAATGTGGGAGAAGACGGCCAACAATGTCATGGCTTATGGTTTTCATGTCTTGGGAGGTTGCTTTGGAGACAAGGGAAGCCATGTCTAGGATGTTGCCTGTGAAGAAACAAGGTTTAGGGCCACGGACACCTTGCATATCCATCATCTTTTTTATGCGTAGTGGTGTGAGCCAGTAACATGAGAGGTTGTCATAGACGAGTTTAAGTAGGAGAATAATACCGACTATGGCCAAAAGGGGTGTGAGGACCACCATAGTCATATTAGAGAAATCAGAACTAGCTAGTGATCGAGGGTGGCTAAGCTATTGTGTAAGTAATAAGATGCTTGTGATGGGAATTTGATGCGTGACTCTACATATATATATATATATATATATATATATATATATATATATATATAGTGGGAATTTGATGATGATCGCTTCCATTTTATATAATACTAAACTGCTAGTGAAAGCCTATAGTTTGGTTTAGTGGGTGTGTTGCCCATGATCTTAATTTGCCTATGTTCCAATTTCAAGAGAATTTATTCAACCAATTGTACTACTATTTCTAGGCGAGTTGTTTTGGTGCATACGTGCTACCATTTCAAGAAAACTAGGTGAATGTTTAATGTTGCCTTGTTGGAGTTATTTTTTCGAAAACCAATCGTTTTTATTTTCTCTCACAAAGGTGTCACGGTCTTCCTATAACTTCTAAGCCGGCCGGTGTAGTATGTACATAAAAATGAGAATGTCTTGGCCACAAGAATGTTGTACATGATCAATGAGAACAAATAATAACGGGTGGAAAGACAATTGATTATGTACTAATGGACTAATTTTTAAAGCAAAATATTGACTATGAAGTATTTATGAGATTATGTAGGAATAAAGTTTAGATTAAGTTCTTCGTATTTTTTTCATTAAGTTCTCAAATTAAAATGTCACATGTAAATAGATATATTTTTTTAATTATATTTTTAAGGGTTTGATTTTTGAACATGTGAAGAAATTAGGAGAGGCAAAACTCACTTATATAATTTTTATTCTTAAAAAACAATTAGTTTTTAGTGTGTGTTTTATCCATGGGAATGGAACTTGGATATCGGACTACTTAGTATCTATATAAAAAAAAACTAACTCCTTGGTAATGGTCTTAAGGCACACCAAAAAAATAATGTCATGTATTATTGTTTTTATTTTTTTTTATACCTATTTGATTATGATTTTTGTCTCATTAATCGAACCTTCAGATATTTATGTAAATTTTGATTATTTAGACTGGTTATGAAATTAATTGTTGGCTTAACAATTATTCATACTTAAAGTTTGTCACTCTTCATGTTAATCACAAATCGAACTTAGTATTCTATCTCCCACAAATTCAACTGATATAAGAACATCTTTAATAAGTTAGATTACCTTGAGTTCAAGAATCCTTAACTAGATATGTTATTATTCTTGCTTAAGATTTCTTCATGTCGGAGGTTGGATTTTAGAAGAACTCTCAAGAACTTTATTTTTTTTTTCAAAAAATGTTATTTGTAACGCCATTTAAGAGAAAAGAGAGATTATTTTTTTTTGTGAAGTAAAATGGAAGAACCAATACAACTATAGCAAAAAATGACAAAAAATCTTGCATTCTATGTGGTATTATAGGACTTACAAAAATAATTCAAGAATTTAAAATAAATTCTTTTACTAAAGATGTTCTTATAAATTAGGTCACATATATTATTACAATGAGTTTAATATATATGATCAGATAGTATAAAAATTTTATAGAGTCATCTAATCACAATCCATATAATAAGTTTTACTTTTTACATGTGAGTTAAAAACTTTTTTGTTCTCTATTTTAATTTAGCAATAAAATCTAAAAAGATGATATTCAATGTTAGAAAAAAGAGAGAGGATAGTCTTAAAAGAGGATAAAATCTTAAATGAAAAACTAGGCTCATAAACTAGTTATCTTTTACTTAATTTTTTTTTATGGAGAAAACATTTATGATTTGACTCTTATCATTCCCCCACATGTATAATCACATAACATTTGATATTTATCAAGCTAACAGATATATGTCGAATTGGTCCTACAATCAAGTGAGATAAACATTTCATCTTTATAAATGGAAAATGATGAAGATCAACCCATGTATGTTTTTAATATTGTAACTAAAATGTCGAATTCTCATGTAAAAACCAAAATAAAAAAATTAAGATGAAATATAAGCATAATTTTTTTAACTAAATAATTTACACATTAATTGATTAAGAATATTAATAATAATAATATAAAATCATCTCTATTTCAACAACTTACTTTTATTTTTGAGAAAATAGATTATGTAGTAATGTAAAATAATTTTATATTGACATTTATCATAATTTATTATGCGTGATAAATTTGTTAAGTTTCATAATAATTATTTTAAAAAAGTATATCAATTATATTTTGTAATTGAAGGATAATATAAAGTTATTCTGCTGTATAAATATTCACTCTTTATTTATTTTTTACTTTTTAATATGCTTAATTGAGTTTCAATAAAAAACATCACCTATTTCTACTTTTTATAATTTAAATAATTAACATTTTAACCCCCAAAATTTTATAAACTTTAATTAGGCATGACACCCGCGCGGGGCAGGGGCGGAGAGTACTCTCCCACTCTCCGTCCCCGAACCTTACCCTGCTCTCCATCCGCTTCCCCGTTCCTCGTTGTGGGGGTATTTATTGTCCTGTCCCCGTGCCCCGACTCCCTACAAGGACCCCGTTTTAGGTTAAGGTGAAACGAACGGTGAAGAAGGTGAAGACAGTGTAAAACGGTGAAACGGTGAAACGAACAATGAAGAAGGAACGAAGATGAAACAGTGAAGAAGAAACAAAGGTGAAAAATGAAGTCAAGGAAGGAAGTCTAAATGTTTGATGCAACATTTTAGGGTTTGGGTAATGTGTGTGTGTCTTTGTCACTTGTGAGATATTTCATATATATATATATATATATATATATATATATATATATATGATAATTTTATTTTGTATTTTTTTTACTAGTAAAATACTATATTAACCCTTATATTTATGTTATACATATTATATATAAATAAAATTCTATATACGTGGATATATGGGAACCCGACGGGGACGGGGAACATAGTCCCCATCCTCGTTCCTGAATTAGTTGCGGGAGATTTTTCATTCCCATTCCCGTCTCCACGAGAAATTTTTCTCCGTCCACAGAGCTCCGATTTGGACCGTCCCCACAAAGATCACAAGTTGTGGAAAGAATTGTCATCCCTAACTTTACTAAATAAGTGCTATAAATAATCCCAGGATACCAGATGCATTTTATCACTATTTCATATGAAAACATGCGCACGAGTTTCACAAAATTTTTAAAGATTGGCACTTAAGCACCTGCAACTTCATGAGTGCTTGAATCTTGATAACAACTTGCTCTTAATAATTACCGGTGTTTAATAAATTTCCAGCTGAGAAATTTGATCTGACATTGCCTAATCATAGCAAGTTATAGACACAATCTAACATGTTTTGCCTAAAATATAATAGGAATAGGTCATGATTCACGTAAAATAGAATTCAATTTATAGCTAATTATTTTCTTTACTCCTTTCATTTATTACTTTTCAAATTAAAATGACACATAAGAAATATTTTTTAAGATTATAATTTTCTATTTATTACTAGTTTTTCACGGAGGTGTTATTTTTTAATAGAAGAATATAAAAAACATGTAATTTTATTTTGATAAATAGACAACTTGACCGCTTAATATAATACGCATGCGGCAACTCGTTTACATGGATTTACTTGTTCACTTTTTAAAAAAAATAAAAAATAAAAAATACATGTAAATAAACCAACATGCTTATAAAATAAATTGTAAATAAACCAACATCGCCTGATATGATTGAATGATAATTATGCTTCTTAAGTTTGCAGTCTGGATTAATTTCGATACGTGATTATGGATTATGGGAGAGTATATATTAGATATTATAAAAAAAAGTATATATTAGAGAAGTTAGTCTTTTAAATAAGTTTTCATATATAAAGAGATTAATCTTTCACTCTTGGGATATATATCATAAAAAGTTATTTTTAGAATAAATGAATTTCTCTTCATATATATATATATAAAACAATCTTTCTAGCATAACTTGTGCTGATATAGAAATTGAATATATGACAGATGAAATACAGAGTCTTTTCAAGAATACTTCGAATTTGCAAAGAAAATGGATGAAAAGCAACCACAGGCTGGCCGTGGAAGATCTCGGGATTAAGAAGGAAAGCCAACCATAATGCACCACGGTCTCCCTGGGGCACAAACCATAGTTTCGGTTTGAAAAATGTAAATCTTTTACCCGAATTAATTTGAAAAAATATTTCAAATTGTCGAATTCGCCATATTGATTTGGATAGATGAATATTCCTATTATCTGAACACTGAAAAGCTTTCTAATAATTAAAATAGTTAAGCTAACTTATTGATTTATAAATTTAGTAAAATTATATTTTAAAGTAACTAATAAACATAAAAGAAAAAATTGAACGTGTTTAATAGTTTTAATTTTATTATATTTATAAAAAATATATTTTGGGATAATTATATTTTTGTTTTTTAATTAATTTTAAATTTTTTAATTTTTATTTATAAATCAAGTATTTAATTATATCTTATTTTACTTTTTATATATTTTTTCATACTTTACATTTTAATATTAATATTAATTTATATTATATCTTAAAATATTTTTAAGTAAGTTTAAAATAAATAAAGAATAAAAAAGACTTAAGTAGATGTCATATTTTATCATGTTAATTAGTATAATAGTTAAAATATTTCAAAGTATAATGTTAAAATCATAGAATGAACAATATAAATAATGTGATGGTTGAAATAAAAATATCTAAAAAAGTAATAGAAAAATAAAATAAACCTATCATCGATATTAGCAATATCTTTTATTAATACTTCAAAATAAAAGAGAGAGAGAATGAGCAAGAAGGGTGACAGCCAACTAGTAATGAAAAATATATATAAAAGAGTTACACATATTTATTTTTTGGCTAAAATATAATTTTCACACCTTATTTTTTTAAATCTATGATTTTAGTTTCTTTATTTTTTAATTGAGATATTTTGTCTCTTATTTTTTAAAATTATGAAGATATTAGTTTTCTTATTTTTTAATTAAGATATTTTGTGACCACTTTTAAAAATATACAAGTTTAGTCCCTTTAGTCAATTTTAAACTTTTGACTATCTAGTTTTTAATTCTTTGTTTTAATAAATTAAGTTTATTAATAATTAAATAATTTTTTAAAAATTATCATGTGGATAGTAAACAAACATGTAATAATGGTTATAATGACTAAATTTGTAGATTTTTTAAAAATGAGATATGAAATGTCTGAATTAAAAAATAAAAAATAAAAATCGTAAATTTTTTAAAAGTAAAAAATAAAATATCTTAATTAAAAAATAAAAAAATTAAAAACACATTTTAAAAAATAGAGCAACAAAATTTATATTTTAACCTTATCTTTTAGTATGAATATGTTAATCAATTATAACTAAACACTAATGTTATCGTAAAATACATTAATAAAGTAACTTGTCAACGAATTTATACTTAAAAAAAAATGTGTACATTGACAAATTTGCACCCTTATTTTTTGGGTAGGAACACGTTGAAAGTTATAACCATATAATAAAACAAACACCTATACAAGTTGATATGAGAAAAAAAAATTGAAAGTACTTTAACGTATGAATATAGAAAATTGTTGAACCGTTCATTGCACCCAATGAGAGATAGCTACTATTTACCAGATCAGCATGCATGCCAGCATATATGGCAGGCTTTGTTCCTGCTCAGATGTCTCCCCAATCAGTGGGGAAGAAGCCTGGCTTTTCAGCTACTCCATATATAAAGAACACTACTCACTACTGCTTAAGAAATGCACATTCACTCTAGCTGTCAAATTTGATTTTATATATTAGTTTTCTATTTTTTCTTTGGGGTAAAATGTACAGATTTTCGTGTCAGAAGAACTTACTAGGAAAGCATTTAAGTTGACTTTGTTGAAAAAAATAAAAGTCTGTAGTTGTCAGTTATTAGTTGGGACTTGGGACAGAAGACTGAAAATAAAAAACACGTACACCTTAATTTACTGGTTCTTCTGCTAGGCACCAGCAGAGTGAGAAAATAACATCGATCATTCAAATAAAGTGATCAGTATCCTACAATAAAAATTAATTAGATGGTAAAAAGAATTAGGATCCCTAGCTATGTAAGACTCTTCTAGATGTAATGTAATGCTTTTCTGAATAGATCGACTAGAATAGCATATATTGTATCAAAACTTGCGGTGTTTTCCACCATGCTGCTACGCTTACAGGTTGCCTTCACTTGCCTTTACAACTCATGATCAACTACCCTTTTAGTCTGTTATATAATTTTTTTTATTCTATCTTATGCAAGCTATAATTATGATATAGAAACTATTTTTTGAAGATGATATCCAAACATAAAATTAAAACTCTAAATAAATGTATCCATTTTGTCCTATTTGAGTGAGGATTTTTTGCCGTCTGATTTGTGTATATTCAGGGATTGATCCTGTGGTTATATGACCGTCGACTTGTTGCTTTGCTGTGTTCATGTCCCAAAAGAAAAAATAAACAATGAAAATGGCTATTTTGACATAACTAATTATAAATTTAACGATACATTGCTTTAATTTTCGCTTTTCCCTTGGCACAATGGCATGCATGATAAGGATTGATTCCATTTTTGTTACAGACATCTTAAATATTAATTTAGTCATGTCATAAGTAATCTTGGTAGATATATATTCATGATAGACATTCAAACAAATATTTTTAATTTTTTAACTGTAATTTATATTTTTCCTTTACTGTTATGTTTTAAACTTAATTTTAGACCAATACAATTGGAAACTTACAATAATTTGATAAGTTTGTAATTTAGTTGCATCTAAAATGATTCATACTCATTTCAAATTAAAACAAGAGTTCACTTTTATGGTTTAAGATTTTTAATTTAGATTAATTTTATATGATTTTTTAAACAAAATATATTAGACGACTATAAATATAATACGACATATAAAATACTATCTCAAACTATTGTTAGTTAATTTGAGTTATTATATATGGATTTCATTTATTGACAAATACGGAGTAGTTAAGAAAAATGCGTACCATCATCAAATTAAATGTTCACGTTTGGATTAGATCTTTTCTTTCTTCTTACATGAACATCTGAATAGAGAGATGATCACAAATTTTGTAATGTACTCTTCAAATGTCTACAATGTAAAAATATACATACACTGATCTAAACATGCAAATAAATTTAAATAGCATATTTAGATCAAACAGCGGAAATTAAAAGGAATTACAAGCGTACCTCCAGCCATTGCAAATCGAACGGGGAGCGGCTCACACACGAACCTGAAAGACATTTTTGTTCTTCTAGACCCTTACTCACATGGTGTATTTTTTTTCTGAATAGAGAAGTGGGTTTGGTGATACAAAACTGAGAGCACTCCATCCTATTTATAGAGTCTGTCCATCACAGAGCTCTCAACTTGTTATCAGAACGTGAGATAGGAAGTTATCAGACGTGAGATAAGAAATTATCAGTACGTGAGAGATGATGGGTACGTGATTTGTTACTGAAGGTGGTTGCAAATATATTTTGCAAAGATATGAGATGAATGTGGATGAAAAATGGACCAGATTCAGAATAACTAATTTTTTCAAAAATAATAAAATTAATTAATTAAAAGAACGTGGAGGTGAACGTGCACTTCCAACATACAAAAGCCAATTTGTTGTATATTTGCTTTGTTTTGATTTCTAGACACTCTTCTGATATTCCTAGTAGTATTTAATAACATGAGAAAACTTAGATCCTTCGTCCTTGACATTTCTTACACCATCAAACATAATTTGCATAAGGCATAATTTATTACCACCCTTAAAGTCGATACCCAACGGGGAAAAAAATGTCTTTGATAGGACAGAAATGATTGTGAAAGCAAACTACTAGAAAGTTAGTTAAGTGGAATATATAGCAAATAGTCATACATCAATAATTTTTTATGAAAAACAAAAGAAAAGCAAATACTCGATCTGAAAGCTTTTAAAATTTCGATGATGCAAAAAGGATGTGTAAACAGCTTTTGTATGAAGAATTGTCTGTGAATCGTTATCGTTATCATTATCATTATTTGTGATATAATTGACTACATTTAAATTTAATATTAGGTAATTAAACCTATTTTTAGTTTTTACTAAACTGAAATTCAATTACATGATCAATAGTTAAATTCAACAGCTATATAATATACTTGCAAAGAAAATTTAGAGGCTACGTGAAATTTGTTTGAAGACTATCGGTAAAGAGTAGATTTGGAAATAGTAAAAGAGTTCAATTTTGATGTATAGTGTAAAAAAATTATATTATTAGGTAATTGAAATTATCATAAATATGATTTTTAAAATAATTATTATAAAAGATAATTAATTTTATCATACACATTAATTTATAATTAAATGATAATATATATATATATATATATATATATATATATATATATATATATTACAATGTTAATATATTTAAATTAAATTCAAATTAATTTGTAGTAGAAAGAAAATATTTGTTTGGTAAACAGTGTTTCTTTCCAAGCCAAGCCTTTTCGCCAAAAGGTTATCTAAACATTACAACTAGGGCGGCCCTTTTGGAAGCCCTTTGTTCTAAAGTAGAAGATGCCTTTGACATTGTGTGTACTGAAACTGGCATATTAATTAATCCAACTATGAAAGGAAAGGGTTGTTCAGATAAAGAGAAATTTTTTTTTATGGTTAATTTGGAGTTACCTAATAAGAATAAAGTATAAAACTTTAACACGATTATTCTTTTATAAACCAGAAGAATATCTAGCTATCCATGGCTTATATAAAAAAATGTAGGCATGTGGCACATTTTGGAGAATGCATGCATGTGTTTGACTCTTCTAGCAACACACGACTAGTCTCTTTAATAGTTATCGTTTCTTTTTCTTTAGTACATGTAGATGCTTGATAATATTATCATAGAACAAAATTGCAAGCAAACCAAATTAATTATTACATATTATTGATTACTATAACGGGAAATAATTATTTTTATTTTTGAATGTGTAATTTGTTGACAAATACATTCTTAAAAGATAAAAAGTATAAAATTTAATCATCGAACATGTAAAAAGTATAACAAATATATTCGGTCATTAACTTCTGTCCATCACCGTTAATAAAATAGTTTACGTGACATAGAGAGACAAATTTGTCATTGAAATAATTGTCAATGTGATCATCTCTAATTACCAACATAGAGACATATTTGTTATATAATATTTTCTTGACTTTCTATATTCTCACTCTCTTGGAATAGGAATGGGTAAATAGTCACTTTTGTTCCTAAATGTATAATTTATTGACAAATGCGTTCCAGAAAGATAAAAATACAAAATTTAATCTCAAAAGTGTAAAAAATATAACAAATATATTCAGTATTCATTAACTTCTATTTGTTGTCATTAATAAAATAGCCAAAACTTGAAGAAGTGAAATATGAGATATATTTATCTTTTATTTGTAGCAGATTATGACTAATCATTATAACTTACAAAAATTGGTCATGATTAGTATATTATTATAATGTTTATTTTGAATAATTTTTATTGTGACAGAATACATTATGGTTGATAATTAATATTATCGTTATTATTATGTATGTTTTAAATTATGTTTGTCAATATATTTTTTAATTGATTATTGTTATGTTATATTTGTAACGATAAAAAATGATAAAAATTTATCCTAAAACTATATTTTATTCTTACATGAAATAGAATTTCATATATAACAAATTAGTCCAATAGAAACATACTGATATTTAGGTCCAATAGAAAAATTACTAACATTTTTATCTAATAATGATAATTTATTGACATTTTGGTCTAATGGAACATACTCACATTTATGTAAGAAAAAATGACTCATATTTTCCTCCAAAATCAAAATATTGACATTTTCATCCAATAAAAAATTACTAATATTTACGTCTAAAAATAATATCTTACTGACATTCTCATCCAATCTAATCAGTATGGTCACATTGACAATCATTTCAATAACAAATTTGTTCCTCTATGTCACATAAATTGTTTTAATAACGATGACAACAAACGAAAATTAATGATCAAATATATTTGTCGTATTTTTCATACTTTTAAAGATTATATTTTATATTTTTATTTTTCAGAGACGCATTTATTAATGAATTATATATTCAGGGACAAAAATAATTATTTATCCTTATTTAATGTTCAAAATTACACAGAACAAAGAACATGGAGAACCAACTAGTACAAGAGAACGCTACTTTAGTTTTTGAAATGGAGAATTAAGAGAAATATATATAATTCTATTCCAAAATTGGTCAAGGCCATCATTTGAAGAAGATCGCGAGTAATAATAATCTCACTTTTTGCACATGAATATGAGTCAACGTGAAGAAATATTTTATATATTTAGAATTACTTTTGAATTTTCCGAGTCTTCTATTCTTTGAACTACGTACGTATCTAGGCTAATATGTACCAAAGTAGTTTAAGAATCCGTCCATGGAACCCAACCGAAAGCTTAACAAAGCAATTCCTTAATATTAAAGATCAACAACCTAATTAATAATGTGCTTATAAAAAGAAAAAGATTAATCAGAATCTAGTCCAAGAATCCAACACCTTTTTGGCTTTGGATATGTTCTATATATCAAGATGCCATGCACTATCAAACGGTGGTGATTGGCATGACGGTGCGTGGAAAATATCCGTAATTATAGTAATTTTGAACGTTAAGAAAGATAGTAAATTAAAGGAAGCAGAGTATCATTATAGGATATGGTTGTAGTTTGAAAACGGATTTCTAGTAAAATGTCATCCTTGGCGGAAAGGGCTTATAGAAAATAATCAAAAATGTGCTAATGATTAAAACGCAAGTTTTCCATGGTATAAAAGTGAGAGGGGTTGTTGTTGACCTGCAATTCAAAATCTAATTGCACGACAATCTCACAGCCTTCAGCTTTTTGTATTATGTTTATACAATTTTTTTTGTCTTTATAGAACAATTTTGTAACGAGTAATTATTAAAATCACATCTGTAATTGAAAATTAACTGCATGCGATCGGAATCTAGAAAATGGTAGGGGCATATTCCCATGTGGGAGTTGGCAGTCCTTAATAGGGACATGCTGCAAAAATCAAATAATTAAGAATGGAGAACAATCATAGTATAGATGCCCTTGTACCTTTAAGATGGGGATATATCGGAGAAAGCATGCACAATCTCTTGGTGTATATTTTGCTTCGTAGCTCCCTTTTTCTCCCATCATTGAAATGGAACGACACAAATTAATTAACAAACTTCGTTCCCAAACTGAACATGTGAAATCTTCTTAGGATCTTACTTGATGCGTACGGTGGCTCTTTTTCATGGGGAAGAAACACAGAAGAGACGCTTTTATTCATATCAAAAGAAACAAGACCCTTGTTATCACATTGTCAATTGCTACATCTTTTCTAGGGACATACCTACTATTCGACCCGTTTAAGGTTAAATCAGAACCGGCATGTTGATTCAAGATATATAGGAATAGAAGCTATTAATGCTTATATATTTAAATTTAGGAGACTAATTAAATCAAATATATGTTTAGGGATAAATTTTGAAATTAAATTGAAAAATGCATGATTCTCTAAAAAAAAATATGAAAATTAGAATCAATTTAATTTCCTACAAGAGTTTTATAATGTGTTTGGTTTTACTTCCGATAACTAGCGCTTATAATGATGATTTTTCACGTCCAATAGTTATTGATTCAAAAGACGCGTGTCACATGGTATTGGATGAGAAACCAAGCATGCGCTTAATAATAGAATAGTGCTGGGTAAGTAAGACCAAAATTAGAAACAAATATTAAAAGAGCCAAAGAAGGAGAAGAGTAGCAAGACGGAAAATTTGATAACAAAAATAGAGAATTTAAAAAGAAATGCAAAGATAAAAATAAAAAAGAGTTAAAAGGATACTCTTGTTTTTTTGTGAACAAGTAGGCACGAGCATTAAACATGTTATACTTTAAAGAGGGAGTTGCAGTGTTGTATAGATAGTAATGGAGCTAATGCATGCATGCATGCCTCAAAATACATATTTATACGTAAAAAATAAATGTTAAATTCCAAAGATTTACTCCAAAGGGTGAAAAAAAGCCCTCCAAATCCATCCAATACTCCAAAGGTTAATCTATATTTATATGCTTGCATAGCATATAAATACCTATTAACCAATGCAGATTACAAACGCATTATGAATTCGATCTGTGTGTTTGTGCATATATCTCTACCCTCTTTTCAATTCTTTAGTTGCTATAACACTTAGAATTGAGATCTTTGGTACGCATGACAAATAGAAAATTGGGTGTGAAAAAAACTTTGAATATTACAATTTAAATAAAGCTCAACTTTATATTAATATTCAGTCCAAATTAAAACTCATAACGTTATAAATAAAGTTTGCTTGATATTAATATTTAGTTATACCTATAAGACTATAACAATAATAAAGGTGATATACTACAATTTAATTTACACATATTTTTAGATAATTTTAATCTTAACTGATTTTGTAAACTACACTATGTGTATTTAATTTAGTTTTAACCTTTCACATATAATTTTTTTTTGTATATATATTTGGTTTAGGAAAGAGAAGTGGAGTAGGGGTGAAAGGAAAAACAGGAAAAAAAATAGTGAAAAGTAAAAAGTGAGATGATTTTTAGGTTGTTATATGATAAAGAGAGTAAAAGAAAGACATATTTATACATTTTATTCTTAATTTTTTATTTTTTTAATATATTTTACACCGGTCATTTAATTTGACTTATTTTACCTCCAAATTTTAAGAAATTTATAAGTTTTATCCTTTATTATTTATTAATAAACATTGAAGGTAAAATTTGGTCGAAAAATAAAAAAATAATTATGGATAAAATTTATAAAAAATTAAAAAGTTGGGATAAAAATTGTCAAAAAACTAAATTAGAGATAAAAAAAAATATGGCATGATGCCACTTCTTATTTGTATATCACATTTTTTTCTTCATTTGGAACATTTATGTTATATTTTTACATATATATGTTTTTTCTTTTTCTTTAGACTTAATGGTACTTTTTATCCCAATTTTTTTATCAAGCATATGGCATGATGCCACTTCTTATGTACAACCAAACTCGTCGTCACTGTAGTAGGAGTGGGAAGTGTTTTTTTTTTTTTTTTTTTCAAATGATGATACATGCAATGGCTGGGAAATATTTTTAATACGGTAGAATAGATAGAAAAATATGTACTGCCCTAACCAAGAACAAACTGATACATACGTAAATTTGGTCACATATATGTATCTTTTGGGGAAGAAAAAAAAGCTTTTCATTGTGAAGACAGGTTTATGATGAAAGTCTTATCAGTAGATGAAGAGGCCGACAGAAAGACAAATTGGAATGCACCAAGTGAGTTAAATAAAATTGGATAGCTAGCATATTATCCGTTAGAAAATCATTATAAAAAAAATGTCATGTGCATTGTAGCGTTGCCTTATAATCTAGTTCTTATACTTTGGCCCACATTTATTTGGCAAATCAGAATTGTTTTATGGTTCTCACTCGCCTAACATGTAATGAAGCCTTGTATTAATTTAATTAGATATCTATTTTGCTCTGTTAGGTTTTAAATCTATTCATAACAGATTGTTTAGATACTGTGTTGGTCTGTTAGGTTTTAAATCTAGATTTGTTATGCACACATAGCTTTTGTAGGTTTTGTTCGTCTTTAATATCCCATATATTATCCCATAGGTTTCTACGGACGATTAAAGTAGAGAAATTGCCCTACCATATATATATATATAACGATGACATTTATTTTTCTGAAGATATGCTCATGTGGATAATTTGTTAGATTCAGCGAAAAGAATTGGTCTCTTATAATTTGGTGAACCAAAATTTAAATTTCTGTTAACGGATGTGTTACATTTAGTATTTGAGAGTGGCTCAAATAATTGTTCCTGAACGAAAATACTTATGAAAAAAATGTGCATGTGATGTGGATGGACAAGAGAATGATGCAATAAACTAAAGTACCTTACATTTGTCAAACATTAAAGGCTAAAATATATAAATGATCTCTTCACTTATTTTTTTTTTGTTTTAAATTGGTTATTTACAAAATCATAAAAAAATTGATTATTTAATTTTTAAAAATTTTAAAATGATGTTCTTATTTACTTGATTTCTAATAAGTTAGTCATTTTGAAAAATTGATCATTTTCAATTTGAATATTTTTTTATTGATTCAATGTATAAAATTTATTTTATTAAATTTATTTATATGAAAATTATGAAAATCAACTAATGTTTGAAAAAAAAAATATAAATAAGGTGAAAATAAATGAAAAGTTAATCTCATGATCAATCAAAAACCTAAAAATCTAATGTTATATTTTTTCTTATTATTTGTGACATTAATTTTTCACATGATTTTTTCACATTAATTTTGTTTTTAGCATTAGTTGATTCTTATAATTTTTATATATGTAAATTTAATGAAACAAATTTCACGTATTGAATCCGTATAAAAAAAGGTCCAAAATCATATTCAAAAATCAAAAGAATAATCAATATTTTGAAAGAACTAATTTATCACCAATTAAATAAGGACCATTTTAAAAATTAAAGGTTTAATTAAAAAAAAATAAGATAAGGGATTATTCCTATATTTTAGCCATTGAAAAAGCAAAATTTTAGTATATATAATTCTCCGTAAAACGTACAGTTAATTGAGGCTTAATTGTGAGCTTTAAGTTAATGTTTATTTAAGCGATAACAATGATAGTATTAGAATTTAACCAAGTGTGCTACTGCAGAGATATTAAGCATGCCCCGACTTCTTTGGCTTTTTCTGCTGGATGCTAATGCTAAGGGGAGTGAGTTATCAAAGGCTTTAGTTAGTTTTCTTCTGCTTTTCTTTTTGTTTGTTTTCTCTCCGGTCATAAAAAAAAACTCAAAAATATATATAGGATGTGTATCAAGTGAAGATAATTCTCATTTTAAAAAAGTTATCATAACATTAAATTTAAGTCATATAATCATATATAAATAATAAAGATTAAGAATTATTTAGTTATCACATGCATGATTATTTACAACTATCGTGTACATTTTTATTCTAATATTAACCATTCAAACTGATATATAATTATTTGTTTTTTTAAAGGTGAAAATTAAAAAAAAATGTTATGAGATTTATAAGAACTTATGTATTATATTTAACTAACTGAATTATATCGCTTGATAATTATTTATGTTTATAGTTCTCATTTCAAAACTTTTTAAAACTAATCTACTTTTTTTAGAGTGATAATTTTCAGAATAATTCATGAGATCGATACTTTATCAAATAATGTTTGATCATTATTTAACTTTTCTAAGAATAATATGTTTATTTGTTGTTAGTTACAATAGAAAATTTTAGTAACTTCACAGACGCACAATTACCACAGAAATGTTTTATTCTTTTTTATGAAGGTGAGAAAAATTTATTTTCATTTATTCATAAATTAACATTTATACAAATCTTTTATACGTACTCAAAAAATAATTTTATTCTTTGTCAAATATGGAAAAAAAAGCTTACATTATTTTTCTAAATATGTTAAAATATTTCCCATGCTAAATATATCTTCCTATCGTGTGTCCCATGCATTTGGTTGGCATTTGGTATGAATATTTTTGTATCCAGGCCATGCTTAAGGAAGATACTTTTAGCATGCTTAAGGAATTTAAATCATTTATGCCAATAAGTTTGAGAAATTCAATCATTTACAACTGTTTGGAACTTCTCGGTTTGCTATCTTAATTATTGATTTTGAAAAATAAGTACTAATATTACTTTTTTATGAATATTTTTTTATAAAGTATACTAATTCTTGCTTATATAATAAATAAAAATGTATGACATCTTCTATTTTCCGTAATAAAGGGAAAGCTGTCGACAAATTAAAGGTGGTAAATGATGAACAATGGTCAAATGTTTAAAGGGAGGAGGGACGCCATAATGGTACCAATATGTACAGTGACGTAACTGAGCAACCTATGCCATCAATATTTGGCCCCCAACCATATCAAAGCAAACAAACACCAGTGTGTGACTCTAAAATTGTAACGCACTTTGCGCCATAAGGAAGATCCAATTTTCAATCACTATTAGTGATACTAAATTGACTATCTTGAATAAGATCTTTAAGTTCAAACTTTGATAAAAAAAAAACATAATTAAAAAAAATATCTCACTAAAGATAATCAATTAAATAATTTTTCAAATAAATATTAATCATCAACAATATTGATAAATATTTTCTACTAATGTCATACTTAACAAAAAAAAAATCCAACATTATATATATATATAAACAATGAACCAGTTATATACTAGTCACAACTTTTACCCAACACATCAACCTCAGGCTCCAACTTTTGGGTCCAAAGAGCCTTACCAACCGACATCAATGGTGGCATCCAATTCAGACGATTCTATAACTGTTCAATCACCTTCCCCCAATACCCAACTCTTCAGTGTGCGGAATTTTGCAGAAACAGTCCCATTAGTTACTAGTTACATCAAGTCATCAACTTTAGTTATTAGCAAGTGCGTGAATCAATAAATTGATGCAAGATTGTTTCAACATAATTAGTCGCCTTAAGTTCGATGTAATATGTTAAATATTCACAAGGAAAATTGTATCGTCGGTAAAAGATACTAGTACTTGTGTTTCGTACCAAAGAAATATAGTCTTGCACGCTTTCTTTTCAAAAGTATTTACCAGTCCCACGTAAGTGCTCCACAAAAAGAAAATCAGACATAGAAACTTAAAAACAAGTTTAAGCTAGAGACTTGTACAGTACTGTTAAATATTATCTTTTTAAGTAAAATTTGCTCGTTGAGCAATATGATATGTGACTAGATAATTAAATTTGCTTTATGTGAAAGATGAGATCTGAGCTGTAAGATTTAGGCTGTATCACAACTAGTGCATGCAAGAATGGATTGTAAGAAATGTGGACCATGTATACATTGGGAAAAAGAATGAATTCCATAATAAACTAATTGAGTAATTTGGTGGTTTGCTTGTGTCCATTTGAATGTGAGTGCTCATATATATAAGCTATTGGAGTTGACTTGTAATAGTGAAATTTGAACGTGAATCCTTTCTTTCCCGTGACAACAATAACTTTATACCCCATTTCTAGGCTCGTTGTTTCAATATAATTGAACATTTTCTTTTGATTGAGTCTTAATCAATGTTCAAGTAAAACTGTTGGATTCTGTGAAGTTCTAAACATTTTAAGAGCGTGTCATCCGAATGAATCAGACATGTATAGTTTGTTAGCTTGTATGGATGTTGTATTTATTCTCCTGAACACATTGCTGAGGACAACATTCTTCAAGCAGCCACATTTTCTGAGTGTAGCTCTAATAACAATTAAAGATGTATCCAGAACACAATTTGAGCTACTACTGCAAGAATAAGCTTGGAGCATGATATGTTCTAAAATGATGTGCCTAGTACTATAAAAAGTAAAAACCTCCAAAACTGCATTGAAGGTTAGTTTAGAGCAGATAGTCATGTAGCTTGTGGGCTTGTGCATATATGCTTGTCATGATAAGCCCTTTCTACATTTAAATAGTTCACACCAACCTTGACTTGGGTATTGATCCATAGGCCCAATAAAGTCTGGATACAAATTCTGGAAATGAAGATGTAGGAAAAGAACCATCAAACAGGGGAAAACAACATTTGACTGCATTTGCATCATTTGCATTTTGTATTCCATAGATAACTCTCACACCTTATTTTAGGTTCTTTGACATACAACTTCAAAACATTTTATTGTAGCGAATACAATCTTCTAAATCATGTCCTTTTAAGATAATAGATTTTACCTTAAGTGACAGTTACTTGTACTTATCTCATTTTGCTCTAACCAATTATGTTCCTTAAGTGGGCTACAAGGCAACTTCGATATACACTAAGTGTGCTACGTGAAATAAAAATTTTATAGGAGAAAATTGTCAAACAAACACATGTTTAAATTATTTTTGGATAAAAAAATATTTTCAAACATTTTTAATAATTAAACAAACATATTTTTATATGGAAATAATATTCTTGGGACTAAAAAATATATCCGTGAAATGAATGTCCGGTAGAGAAATAGTAATTTATTTGCATAAGATACTAGATTTAAATTCCATTATTATCTCTGGAGCCAAAATATATTAATTATATTAATTTTTCACAACAATTTATATACACTTAGTCTTCTCTTTATCACATTATTACACATTTTTTTTTTGATATTTTTTTCTCTCATCTTTTTCAAAATATATATGTAGGATACAAAAATGTAAAAAGGACAACATATTTAGGAAATCGAATTTACATACTAATAATTTATGTTTTGTAATTCAAATAATTTTACTAAATTATTTTTATTAATTTATATACATTTTTTCTCCTTATTTTTTTTATTGCACCATTCATTTTAACACATATTTTTCTTTATTTTCTTTTTCTCTCTCTCTTCTATTTTATATTGTCGTGTAAAAAATGAAGTAGAAATATTGTGGAGAATGAAGGAAAGAAATAAAGTATAAATGCAATAGTTTATATAATGTGATTAAGAAAAAGATATAAACATTTTTGTATTATGCATGTGTAGAAATATAAAAAAAAACTTTTTTTTTGAGTTTTGATATACATTTGTTCAAACTAATTGTTTTATTTTTTTTTAATCAACTTTCTTCAGATAAAAAACTATTATATCAAAGAATCTCATGGCACCTTTATCTTGTTCTACACCTTTACTCACCGGAAAAAAGAAGGTTCTTTTCATAATGGGTGCAACTGAGAGAGGCAAAACCAAGTTATCCATTAACTTAGACACTCAATTTCCTTCTGAAATCATTAACTCTGACAAAATTCAAGTCTATAAGGGCCTTGACATTATCACCAACAAGGTACCAGAGTCAGAATGTCGTGGTATTTCCCATCATCTGATAGGCATTATTAACAATCCTGACTATGATTTCACTGTTGATGACTTTTGCAAACATGTCCTCAATGCTCTCGATCTCATCTTTGAAAATGGACACCTACCTATTATCGTGGGAGGCTCAAACACTTATCTTGCAACATTGCTTGAGGATCTCAACATGGCTTTTCATTCCAAATATGATTATTGCTTCATTTGGGTTGATGTATCTTTAACCGTGTTGTTTCAGTATTTAGATAAAAGAGTGGACAAAATGGTTGATGCGAGAGTTGTGGATGAGATTCAAGAAAACTTTGTGCCTGGAGCAAATTACTCTCGTGGGGTTAGAAGAGCCATCAGGGTTCCTGAGCTAGGAGAGTATTTCCTGGTTGAGAAGGAAATTAGTGATAAGGCTGAAAAAGAGAAGATGCTACAACATGCTATTGCTAGAACCAAAGAGAACACTTGTAAATTGGTTGAGATGCAACTCTTAAAGATCCATAAGATTAACTATGAGCTTGGATGGGGAATGACCAAAATTGATTCCACAGAAGTGTTTGAGGCTATCTTAAAAGGAGTTGACTATAAGAACTTGTATCATGAAATTATATTCAAACCAAGCATGGAGATAGTGAAAAGATTCCTGCAGGAGACAACTCGAATGTGGGGAAAGACACCATGCCAATATGACCAACAAGTGACAATTTATACTTAGAACATTGTTGAACTGTGCTTAGGACCAACTTGTTGCTGTTAATAATAAATAATATGAGGAAAAATATGGAAGCAAAATTAGATGTCAGTGAAAGATGACTTCTATTACAAATAAAACAAGTTGTGTTAACTTGAACTTCATGATTGTTATTTTGCTTCATTGGCTTGACAGTGCATTCTTGGAATTGTCACGCAGTTGTTTTATTTCCAATAGCAATAGGTGTTTATGAAAGTTATCTAATATTTGGAATTTTTGCATGTCATTCTCATTATTGTAAAAATAGTAAAGCAATAGAAAATGCATCCAATTGAAGCGGCAAAAGAATATTGTGCTTTGAGCTTTTTTTTTTACTGTTATATCATATATGGTCTTTAAAAAAGGATTTTAGGGCACAATATATCCTTTTAAAATGGCCAGACATAGGTTTAAAAAAAAGCATTTTTCTGTAGAAATGGATTTCTTCAAGCATTTATTTTCTCGTCCCAAAGGCAGACTTCTATTGTTTGTACTTTTGACATGTCCTGCTTGTGAATTATTTTTGTTCATGCCTTCTTCTTCCTCTTCCACTTTTATAATAAAACAACTTAAATATAACTCCTTAGGTGTGGTTTTCCTATCAAAATTGGAGTTTCACCTTAGTAATGCATAATCTTTTAATGCATACTTTTATTATGCGAATTCCCTAAGTGAAATTCTAATTCTGATCGGAGAACACCATCACCAACACCTAAAGAATTATATATAAGTTTTGTCCTTTATAATAATATCATGAAAGCTACAATGGCAATTATGTCTTGAATGTAACGGGTAGCAGCACTATATGTTGGTGCATAACCATGACAGTTACACACCTCCCTCCCCCCAAAATAAAAGTTACTGACTAGGATATTTTGGCATTCTTTGCATGCAATAAAAACGAGGATCCAGCACCCAACTATTTATTGGATCACCAGCATGAATTTATGCCTATGGACTAGTCAAAATTCAAATTCATCTTCTCCAACTGATCCTTTTGTGTGATTTTGTATTCTGCAATCTTTGGAGAAGTGCCAATGTTAATATTCTATATCTTTCTATTGACCTTTGGAACCATAGCATCGGTACATCGTTTACTGCCATTGACTAGAAAACAGAGACGAGTTGAGGAAAAAGGCCATGTGTTCCTTTATTTTTCTCCAGTTTTATTTTTTCACTTATTTGACTGTCTATTATTTACATAATGAGAAGGTAGAAACTTCATGAACTTCGAGGCAAATGGTCAAGTCATTTTAGATGGCGAAATGTTTGTGAACCAGTACATGCACGAGGAGTTGTGGGGAAGGAGGTCTTGTATACGTACACCTGTTTTTTGGGTTGGGTGCGTTAAACAACACGTCATTTTAATCTATACCAGTAGTACACTATGTTTTAAATAAAAAAATAAATATTTTATGAGGACCAAAACCAAAATTGGCTCTTTTTACGGAAACTATGTTTTAAATTTTAGAGGAGAAAAAAAAAAGAAAGAAAATGTTATACAGATCAAAATCAAAACATGCTTATTTTGTAGGGGCTAAAAATATGTTTAATCTTAATAATTTAAGTATAATAATTGTATGATCAAAATTTATTATTATACCCTTTTCAAAATTACAACTATTATCATGCATCTATTAGGCTAATTTCATGTGTATCTATGCAAAGATATACTTTAACAGTTTAACTAATTACTATCATTCCGTAAAAATAAAAATAAAAACTAATTACCATCATCTTCGCACTCGCATAAAAAAATACTTATGTAAATTGGATTACAGGGTCATAATAGAGATGGTTTTTGGAGGAGAGTTGTGTTAGGTTCTTAACCTAACATAAAATTTGTCCTTATACCAAACATGGATTGATAAATAGATCTGTAAATTTGTGAACTCAACTATTTATATTTGTTCTCTATTTTTTGTTTTGGTATTTAACTCTTTATATTTGTTCTGTGCACCAAGTAGTGAATTCTTCAGTAAAATTAACTGGATCCAGCTATTGAGTTGAGTCTAAAATGTGAAATTAATACGAACTATGTTACGTATCTCAAAAAATTTGCACGTTTTAGTTTTCAATTCGTTTCATTGTATTGTGCGTGGGCTACAGTCTTGACCACAATGACAGCTACCACGCACACCAGGCAGGTGCTACCTTGTCATGGGAGCAAAATCATCTCTTTCAATTTTTCTTCTTCTTCTTCTTCTCTCTGTTTATTTAATATTTTTTTTCTGAAAACATTGTGCACTACAGACTTTATTTATTCCCTAGTTAGAAAGAATCCACATAAGGAAAGCTATTACTACGCGCCTCAGATTTTCAATATTTGCTAAACTCAATTTATGGTGGCTAAGAAAATGCTTACCAAACCAACGCTTTGCGGCAACTTCTTCAACCAAATAGGGCAAAATAAATAATTCACAAAACGCACACAGCAATAGTATAAGGTTTTTGACCTTTCCAATTCCAAACTAGTTGCATGAGAAGGGGTCATATCCCACGTGACATCCATGTCGTGGACCCTTTTGAAAATTGACGAGTTTCCAACAGAAATCATCAAAGCTTCTAGTATTTATGTTACCGAAAGGAAGCATATAAGAACTACTCAAACTTGGATTAGGCCAATTCAAAATAAAAACTCTCCTATTCATATTTATGATACTGGGGACAATTTCATTATTAAATGACCGGCAAACATTATCGTATACAATAAAGTCAATTTTGAACTCTTTTATGTGCTAACTATCGTGGTTTTCTTATAAAAGGAGTCTCCGATCAAAAAATCATTCATTCATCCTCCCCTTCCCTTTTGGATACACCCTAACAACGTATCTGGTGGTGCTAGCAAATTCCATTCATAACATAATTACATGGGCCTACTTGGAAAAAGCTTCACTTCAAAATTCAAAAGCATCACAACACTTGCTGTTTCTAGGATAGTTATCTTGAAGAACCAGCACAAAGCTCGAGCCTCTTATGCTCGCTCCGATGTTGCTCAACTCTTGAACCTTGGTTACCATGACCGTGCTCTACTTCGTGTAAGTTATAATAATTAATTATAAACACCCACCAACACTTCTCTTTCTTTCTCTTACAAGCAAATATTTATTTCATCATCTATTTATTAACAGGTGGAGCAATGGGTAATAGAACAAAACATGTTGGAAGTATTTGCTATGATAGAAAGTTATAGTAATTTCCTGAGAGAAAGAGCTGAAGCTCTTGAAAGGAACAAGTAAGTTTTGTTCTCTCCTTGCTTATATGGTTGTTGAGTGAATACATCAAACTGAAGTAGTGATGAATTCTTCAATCACACATGCATTTTACTATATTGATTTAATTGCTAATTTGGATTTTTTGGAAACGTGTTTATGTAGGGAGTGCCCCGTTGAGCTCAAGGAAGCGGTCTCTAGCCTTGTCTTTGCATCCTCAAGGTGTGGAGAATTTCCAGAGCTGCACAAGATAAGAGAGATTTTGACATCCAAGTTTGGGAAAGAATTTGCAGGCCATGCTGTTGAGTTGCACAAAAATAATAGAGTGAACTCTAAGGTGCTGATTTGTTATTAATTACAAACATCTTGTGAGAACTCATTTCTTGAGAATCTTCCCACTATTCTGATAACTTTTCTTTGGCTTGTGTAGATGATACAAAAGCTTTCACCAAGATGCCCAAACATGGAAATCAAAATGAAAGCGCTGAAGCAAATTGCTTCAGATATTGGAGTTAATTTGCGTTTGGAGCAGGACCCTATATTGATCAATGAGGTAAGAGAACCTTGTCTCAAAAAGAAATAACAACATGCACTAACTTAATTGTGATATTTTAGAATGAAAAATTCTCTTACACTAATGCAGGACAAATTGAGTGTTGACCGAAGGCAAGATGAACCTGAAATCAGAAATGGTAGTGTTGATGGTCCTAACCATAAAGAAAATATCCAAAATAATCCGGGAAACACAATCCAGGATGAACATTTATCTGATAAGAATGAAGAAAGGAAGAGGTATACGGATACAGCTACTGCTGTTACTGAAAAAGCCTTGGAATCTGGGATTGAAGTCAGAAAACACTCAGATCATAGTGTTTCTCTTCAAAAGATGCATGTGCATCCTATGGTGAACTCTAGTTCTAAACAAGAGGGTGAAGTTATATCAAAACGCAACCATGATATTGAACTCAAAGGATTGGAAAGGAGGGAAATTAAAAAACAATTTGCATGGGAAGAATATCATTTAAGTCAGAATCCAAGAGATGATGTGATAACATCAAGGATTGTAGAGTTCATTTCCAAGGAACACGTAGAGGAAGCAAATAGAGAGGGCCACATAGTTGGTGAGTTAAGCTCAGCCAAGAGCTTCCAAATGGATAACAATGATCACAGTAGTCACTCTGATGCAGCTACAGAAAATGAACACTTGAGTGAAGAAAGAGTTCACCCTTCTTCCCATGCTATTAGATGGAATTCACAGAGGTCTCAATCTGATTCCACTCTAAATACTATCTATGGCAAGAAGGCATGAGATGGAAACTAGTGATCCAACACATTTTCAGAAGCAGGTACATACACATGTGGACCGGAAGATGATGTCAGTGAGGACTAGATAAGCCAAAAGGCGAACAAATTTTTTTTTGTGTGTGGAGGATTCAAACATATTATTTCTTCAAAAGTGTACAAAATGCAAATTCTCAAAATTATTTAACAATTAAAATAAAAATAAAAATAATGTGGAAATCTATGTACCAGAATATGTAAAATCCAATCGAGATCCTAATAGCAACATTTTTTTAAGGCAACTCTGCCGCCATGTGGTTTCCCTCTTGCAAACATATTAGTGTAACAAGCATTAAAAAAAATATTAGTTTAACAATTTAGCCTCATGAAGCCTTGAAGCTTATTCTATTCGTGAATGTCAGATGTAGCTAACCATAAAGGCAACATCAATAAGTTGCTGTAGGACTTAAAAGCAAAAATGTTCCAAGGGGCAAGCTAATACTCATTTGTCTTAACTATAAGAGGATAGTCCATGGTACATTTTATATTTACCCTCAATCAATAATGGTGAAAATCAGGATAGGCAGTGATGCTAAATGATCACAGTTAAATCATGGTTGCTAGCAGAAGGGATAGTCAAATTTGAAAAAATAGTATTATAAACTAATGATCTTATTGATAAATGATGGCAAGGTTTCCCGTAACATGGTTTTGTGGGAGAAACAGACTTACATAAATTTACAGATTTCGGTGCTTCATCTGAAAAAACTAAAAAGGTAATTTAGCTCTCAAGGAGCTACTTTACTTCAACACCTGATTACCCATCAATGGGTAATATACAGTTTTAAATGGAAAGTTGAGGATAGCATTTAAGATAAATTGTTTGAAAGCTTATATTCTACTTGGGTACAAATTGGTTAAATAGATTACCACACACCACGGGTGGCAAGTTTTGATTGCAATATCTGCATCTGATGAACAAAACTTTAATCAGGGTGAGCAGTGAAATATCCAACCTTGTAAATCACAATATGAATTGTAAAATACAAACCCAGGATGTAATTCACTTCGCAACTAAAGAGACAATAACTAAACTTCAGAACGTACTCCTCATAATGCATGACAAGGTCCAAGTTCATTCTTAAGATCAGATGTTTCTAGACATTTTAAAACTTCATTTATCGTACCCCGAATTCTACAGATCACCATATATTTGGACGAAGTTTTTACATTGTGACAGCGGTTGTGGTTTGATCCCGTTTCTTGATAATATGAGAAATTGCAGACCAATGTTGCTGAAGGGATCATATTTACAGTCTCAAACACCCTCAAAATCGCCCCAAATCACATCTTTTTTGGGCCTGTTTGGGTAAACATTTTTAGAAACACTTGTGGAAAAGAAAATAAGAAAAAAATGAAACAAACTTCTTTATAAACCATAATTAACTCTCAGTTAGCTAATTTATAGATGTCCTCTCATCTTTTAGAGAAATTATATGATAGAATTTCTACAAATTAGCTAATGAAGAACTAATTTAGCATATGAAGAAACTCATTTCATTTTTTTCTTCTTATTTTCTTTCCATATAATTGTTTCTAGAGAAGCTTAAAACTAATTTGTATCATATGGTCACCAAGAGGTTTGCAATCAAACATTAGTCAGTGATATAAAATATGACAGAGAAAAAACTAATGAATCACGAGAAAGAATTTATGGATTAGTTGATAGTAATAATAATCAAGCACATGCCAGGCATACATAGAAAGAGGAAGAGCACAGCCGAAAATGCAGTACAAGAGAAAAACATAACATGAAAAGGAAAAACATCATTGAAATATGTTGGCACATGAATGAGTTCAGGATAAGTTGCCACCACTCTGTTGCCACAAATTGATGATATCAGTGGCCTGATTGAGAAGAATAATCATCTGCTTCTGAGAGATCCAAGGCTTGTTCTCAAGCAACTCCTTGAGCTCTTCCCAGGCATCTTTTCGGGGCCAAAAGTAATATGGGCTCAGAGGAATGGTGCCATGGCCCGGTACCATCTGGTCAAGCGCAATTCCAATGTTCTTCTCCATCCATATGAACTTCAACACAAGTCTCGGCTTCTCCGTTGGCTTAACTACAACTCCAAGCTTCTAATAATCACACCAATTAAGTGAGAGAAATTGAAAGAAAGAGAAAAGGAGGGTGGAAAAGTGAGAGAAGAGAAGCACCTCAGGTTGGGGAGTGGGAGGGGCGGCAAAAGCGGTGGTTTCCGCCGCGGAAACAGAGAGACTGAAGCGTGTGGGGGTTGGAGAAGGCACGTGCGAGAGTGAGGGTTTGAGTTTGATGGAAGGAAAGGTAAGATTGTTGGAATTGAAAGTGGGAAGAAGATTTGGGTGGAGAAGTGCCATTGATAAACTGTTCATTTTCTGATGCCACACACAGCTTTTGAGTCAAAGCCAACAAGATAAGGAACCTGTTCTGCCTCACTTTCAATCGGGTCACCCGCAATTTCTTTACGGATCTTAGATTTAGGAAAGTTTTTTCTTTTTGCCTTTTAAATTATTTTTTTAATTCCTATAGAATTAAAATAGGGACCCAAAAACAATTCATTAGTCACATAAGAAAAGAGGCAAATATTTTTTTTTAATTACAACTAATTTATCACTAAAAATAAACTATTGCAAAAAAAAACAAACTTATCACTAATTTAAGCTACTAAAAATAAACTATTGCAAAAAAAAACAAACTTATCACTAATTTAAGCTACTAAAAATATGTTTAAACTATTGCAAAAAAAAAACATAATTAAAATATTTTTTTTATAGTAAAATTGTACGCCCATCTTCTACTTGCAAAAATTACTTTAGCTCCCTTAATTAAACCACATATTCCTCCCCAGTTAAACCGTGAGAGTTGATCAATTTGGCATTGCATTTCCTAATCCTAACTTTTTTTTTTCTTTTGTAAATTTTAGCCCAACAAATTATTCAAATGTATTTTACTCCACACTTTTAAAAATATTGTGAATTATGTCTTTTGTCATATTTTTTTTCAAATTTTAAACAATGTTAAACTTAATAGTGACAGTTTTTAAATATCCCTATGTTAAAAACGCATATTTTAAATGTGCATTTAGTGTTGATTAAAACCACATAAAGTGTCAGTACCATTCAAAATTTAACAAAGATATAATGAAAGGTAAAATTCATAATATTTTTAAAAATGTGGGATAATTTTTTTTTAAAATGAGACATGCAACAAAATTGTTTGTTTTAGATAAAAAATTTCACAAAGAAAAAGTTGAAAATATAAAGTGCATTTAAGTCAATCAATTTTATGGAAACGTAACAATTTGGGGGATGGGTGTGAGTGTTAAGTTACAAATACACTTGGTCATAATAAGTCACTTGTTATTAACATATTAAAAAATAAAATATAATAAGTTATTCAAGGTCATTAGTTCATGTCATCATATTTACAATGTATAAATTCAATATCCGAACTAATCAAGATCGAATTTCATTAGTTCAATTCAAGTATGACCTAATTAAGAAAAAGATCATGTTGATCAAATTTTATTAGTTCAATTCAAGTATGACCTAATTAAGAAAAAGATCATGTTGTCGAAATTGAACTGAACTAATGAACATCGGAAGAGATCAAAGTTTTCCTTTTTTAATAAAGTGAAGCTAATAAGGTCTCTTTGTGTAAAATTTTCAATTTCTCGGTAGGAAAATAAGATAAGAAGATAAATGAATAAGTTTATTTCCTAAGTTAATATTAACCCTTTTTTTAGGAGAAATTAAAAACAACTTACAAGTTAAAATCTAACTTTTGAAAAAAAATTAAATGAGAAAACTTTTATACATTAACCTATGCCTAAATTAATTTTACTTATAGAATAAGCTTAATTCATTTTGTTTTCTCATTTTTTCCCCCTGTAAGTTCACATGGATTCCATTTTAAGTTTGTAATGGAATTCTTCCCTAAGTCACAGTAGAAGCCGTTCTTACATATACTAATGATCACAGATTTGTGTTATCCTCAAGAAACACCTCAATAAGACCACAACAGAATCTCAATTATTTTTTTTTTTATCAACAGAATCTCAATTATAGTTTCCCTACCACACAGTCATTGTACATTAAGCTGGTTGAAACTTATTAGCAACTAGATTCAATATCATTCTTTTTTTAACACTCATACTAAGTAAATAGCTGATCCCAAACCAAAACAGTGAATACACCCAAAGTATTGCTTTATTGTACAAGCTTTAGACCTTTGATGGCATGTTGGCATCGCCCGCATTCTTGTTCTTGTCAGCTTCAAACTTATCAATTGCTACCTGCAGTTCATCAGTGCCTCCAACAGCCCTCATGGTGTAGAAGTAGGCACCAAAGACAAAAGCTGTCAAACCCCCAGCAACTACCAAATTCTTTGCCTTAGGTGGAAGGCTCCTATATCCCAAAAGTCCAGCCATCTTGATCAATGGGGGAAAAAGGGTTAGCACAATTTCACACAATTACAATTACCCTTTGTTGATGCAAGTGCAGAAAACACAAAAGATAAAAAGATAAGTAATTCTAAATTGTGATGATGAGGAGAGTGGAAGAAAGTAAAAGGTAGACATTTCCACAAACAGAATGAGGGCAAGGCAGCCCCAACACAATTGAAAGAGGAGTAAAACGAAACGGGGAGGAGGTCAAATTGTTTCATCAAACAGAAAAAGTTTTGATGGGTATTACTCATATTGCTACAAAGAAAACCTTTCAATTAAGTTTCTATGATATGAACCAGACAGCATCAGCAATATCAAAATTTTCAGAAATGATGACATAATATGAAATGAAGAAACCAAAGAAAAAGTGGGAAAAAAAAAAGAGAGGGAATTTGCATTACCTTATGGAACAGAACAGATCCTCCGATTCACTTCAGTTTGTAAAAGGGATAGTCTTTTAGGAACGGAACAGGACACACCGTCGTGCACTTTAAATATCAAAATCAAACGACGGAAATTTATAAGTGGCATTTTATTTTATATTTTTTAATATATAAAATTTATTTTTGACGCTGACAAACGAGAAGAGTTTTCTGTAGTTCAAATTTTCCGATTCCTCTAATACCCATCATATTTAAGATTTTCCTAAAAAGAAAATCATATTTCAGATTTATGTACTAAGCACATAAAGCCTAATATAAAACATTTATAATTTATTAATTTTTAAGAATCAAAATAAATTTTTCAAAAAATTAAAACACATAAGTTTGCTGCGAATTTTTCAAAGACAAAATATATTTGTAAAAATAATAATATTTAACAACTTTTTTCTTAGTTTATTTATAAGAAGTGCGAAAGTTATGTCAATTACTTTATTTTCTTTGACACATCTTATGTTAAATATCAGTTTGAATCAATGCTCAGTTTAGCTTTTTCAAAAAAAGAAGTGCGAAAGTTGTCATATTATTATTTAAGTGTTTTATTAAGTTATTACAAAGTTAAACTTTTTAACAATAATACATAATTAGATTATAATGTAAAATTTATATTAAAAAAATATAATCACACAAAAAATGAAAATCGAATTAAATGAAATTAATGCCATTCCATTTTAATTGTATTTTTTATGCAGTGACAAGATTAATTATTAATTAACTGTACATATCCATCCTTAAATGTACAAGTGATATCAATTTTAAAATTTAAATGATACCTAATATAGAGCAATTTGGGAGTAAACTTAGATGACTTTAGTACCATCGTAATCTTCAGGTTAATTTAGAGGAAAGAAATGAATGGAACCAGAAAATTTTGAAATATGAATTATAGAGAAATAAAAAATGAATATATTTTTGCTTAAAAAATCAAGTTTTTTCCCCTCGTCGTTAAAAAAACAAGAAAGATACATTTATTTTCTCCTGTTTTCTTTCATCTAATCCAAAGATATCATAAGAGATAGTTTAGAAAAGCCAATTGCACAAGAACAACAATGAGAAGGTGACCTTTGCATTATTATAGTTTCCTTATTAAGAAATGACTCTAGGAATGCATTTATATTAGAGCTACGTTGAGAATATGACCTTATTACTGTACAATTATAAATCCCGTCTTCGTTGGCCAAGTGCATGCACATCATTTTCTTTTGATACAATTTCCTTCCTCAAAAGCTGATGCTAGGCTATGCTCCCTCTTCTTATGATCTCAACATAAACCTTCTGGGGCTGGTCTCTTGAGAAAGCAACCCCCACCCTTTGCTTCTGAAAGAACCCCGTTCTTCTGTGAATGATTAACTCAACCACAAGTGACGGTACAGAAAATAATTGGAGCAGTGGAATCACAACATGATAGACATTGTGGGGGGGGGGGTCTAATGCCCAAGGACTACTAAGTAGCAAGTGAAATTCAATTTCACAATCAGTCTTCAAAAAGATATTGATACCCACTTGTACAGCTCTTGAATCTGTTTTTCAATTCCACAAGACCTAAAAGACAAAAAGCCTACACACTCAGACCCAGCTAATTGGAAATCATCTCATCACACATAACCTCAACAACTAGGATAAAACCACTAGAGAATCCAAAGAGAAGAAAGAGGTTCCCCACACCCCATGGGGAATCAAATATCAATTAAGTCAACATACGGCAAACATAGAATCAGTGCATATGGTTTTCATTTTAGGTTTGAAATGGCATTCTGCCCTAAGTCCCATACACGATAGCAGTAGCAGCTGTTCTTTCTATGATCGCAGATTTGTGTTATCATCAAAACCCCTCAATAAGGCCAAACCAGGATCTCAATTATAGTTTCCCTACCACTCAGTCATTGTAGATAAAGCCAATTGACACTTATTAGCTATTGGATTCAAATATCAATCTTTTTTAATATTCTCATGCCAAGTAAAAAACTTGATCCCAAAAGCAAAACAGTGAATACACCCAACGTATTCTATGGGCTAAAGCAGGAATGTGATTCTCTAAATGCAAGAACTATTTTTATGAGGCAGTTTCAAACATAGGACCAAATTCTACTAACTAGATAACACAGCCCTCAACCAATACAAATGTAGAACTGCAAGGAGCTCAAAGATGCATTATTTCAACCATAGCTTCCACAACTTTTTTCTCAAGATTGCCTTCTTCAATCCACGCCGAACTTTGTCGGTGCAGAAACTCTTTCTTCTCAGCCTTCTTCTCTTCATGCATTTTGACTTTCATCTTCCAGTTTTCAAGTTTCTCTGCTCTTTCTTTTAACTGATTCACAAAAATTAGAAATCAACCAATCATTCCATCAGAATAAGCTAATTAAGACTGTGCGAATTTGATTTCTCTTATTCTAAAGAAACAATTGCTTATTTTGTCACTTTTTTTTAGAAAGCTTTTGAAAAATAAGCAATTAGCTCCCGAAAAGTAATCTAAAGCGAACATGAAATGAACTTTGCAAAAAGCAATTTGATCAAAGTTTTTCTCAAACACAATAAAAACAAGAAAAAGAAGGAAACAGGTCCAATTGCATAATAGATCACTTGAATGATACATTTGCAATATAAAGAGATGACAAAA
Source organism: Glycine soja (assembly GCF_004193775.1). Classification (NCBI taxonomy): domain Eukaryota; kingdom Viridiplantae; phylum Streptophyta; class Magnoliopsida; order Fabales; family Fabaceae; genus Glycine; species Glycine soja. The sequence continues at coordinate 47,829,180 of NC_041009.1, read as the reverse complement.
AATCCAAAGAGAGAAATCAAAGACATATTGTACCACTAAAATCCACCTAGACTACAACAATAATTAGATCTATAAGTCTAAACCCCAAGAGACCAAGGTACTAATTGGATAAATTTCTCAAAAAGCATCTATAGGAAAAGAAAATATGAAGACAAAATGAATTAAGCTTTTTCCATAAGCTAAAATTAGCTTACGCATAAGATAATTTTAACTTATAAAAAAGCTTAACTCATTTTACCTTCATATTTTCTTCTCTTTTATTGAGAATTTATCCAAACATGGCCTATTTTAGATTTGTACTTCTTTTCAAAGAGTAGGACACAATAACAAGCGTATTCAGCGGTTCACCACATAACAAAATGATCACACATGAAGAACAGACTTTGAACTTCAAAGTGAAATCAAAATCCAGAATTTGAACCCTCAACAAGTAAATTGACGTGCCAGTAAATCCAGGTTCATTTTAACTTTTCGGCAATCGTATATACTAGTTAGGGCAAAACTTAAAAATGCAGCCTCTTAGGTGCTCTTGGAGTTGTTCTGTAATCAAAATTGAAACAGCACCAAAGTGAAACTTCAATTTCTAAATGGAGAATTATACTAAATGCACGAACCTAAGGAACTGCATCTAAGTAATTATTCAGAGTCCAAAGAAACAAGAATTGGAAAGGAGGAAGATGAACATACTAGGGTTTCTCGAAACTGTTGTCGTTCGATGTCGCGTTCCTGCGCTCTGAGCTGCGCGGCTTGAGCCTTGAGCTTCTTGCGCTCTTCGTTGGCGACTCTGAGTGCTTCCCTGCGAGCCTCGTCCTTGCGCTCCTTCTCAATCTTCATGGCCTCCATCTCTCTTATGTATTCCTTCCGAACCTCCTTCACTTGCAATGCGTATTCTCTTCGAAGACGCGTTAGCTTCGCCTCCGCCTCCTTGGGGTCCCGTGGCGCATCCCAGCTTCCCAGGAACGAGTTCTTAGAGAGAAACTCGTGGTTCTCGCAGTGCTTCAACGCCCTCGCCGACGTCGTCGAAAACGGGCGGCGGAGCAATGAACGGAACATGCTAATTCGCAGAAAACACGAATGAGAGGTGAGCATTTCAACAAACAGAATGAGGGCAACACGAGACAATTGAAAGAGTTGTAAAACGAAACGTTTTGAGAGAGGCACATTTGTTGATTGACTTTGGTTTCATCTAACAGTAATTCCAAGAAACTATGATATGAACTAAGCAGCATTAGTAATTCCAAGTTTTCAGAAATCATTACCTTACCTTACCTTACCCAACACAACAACAGATCCTACCATTCACTTCTTTCTCTTCCTTTTATACGCTTCATTAAAATTTGTTATTGTGCATTGAAATTTTCAAAAATATTTTTCAAATTTTAATCCTAACATAATCATACATGTTGAGAGGATAACTATTGCAATTCAAAAGTGAGAAAATAGGGTATGCACTTATAAAAAATTGATACTTAAATCCAATTACAAATTATCATATGGAGTAATTGTATTAATTAATTAATATCAAAATGAATGCAATTCCATTTTAATTGTATATTTATGCAGTGAAGATAGTAATTGTAAGTCAACGAACTACTCATATTAATCTTTATATCATTGATATCAACTTTAAATCTTACCGTGAGTACACTACAAATGATTTTAAGGGGCTTAATTGATATTAGTAGTTTCTTAAAGTCAAAACAATAAATTAAGATGGCTCTTAATTGGATTGTCAAGAGATGGTTTAAGAAAGCACTGCACAAGAACTACAATGATTTTTATCATTCTATCAAGCTACATCGAGTATATGACCTTATTGTATAATTATAAATCCCATCTCCGTTGGTCAAGTGCATTCGAAATACTTTTCAGAAACCAGGGAAATAAAGTGTTTACAATATATATGTAATTGAAAGAACAAAATTTCCTTTATACCACATATGATAATAATCATTATAAACAAATAAATATTCATTGGTCAATAATTGCACTACCAAAGGTCTAAAAATCAGGAGTCCGAGACTTGTTCATTCTAAGACTATGCCTCAATATGAAACTTACCACACTTTTCTAATGCTCTAATCCACCTAACTGCATCTTCTCTTGAAACCTCATTTTCCTTGGATACAATTTCCTCAAAAGCTGATGTTACATCTGCAGGCATTTTCCTTGAAAAACCTGCTATATAAACAGCAGCCCCCTCAGCTAATAGGTTCCAGATCCTTTGGCTCTGCTCCCTCATCTTATGTTGAACATAAACCTTCTGGGGCTGGTCTCTAGAGAATGCAACATAGAAACCTCCACCTTTTGCTTCTGAAAGCACCCCTTTGTTCTGTGAATGACTCAACCAAAAGTCACGGTACAGAAAGTCACCATTTTCATTCCAACAGCCAAAGAAAAAAATAATTGGATCAGTGGAATTAGTTCTACTTTGCAATGCTCTTTCCTCTACAAATCCACAAAAAGGTGCACATCCTGTTCCAGGTCCAACAAGTATGAGGGGGAGTGACGGTGATGGTGTAGGAAGTAAACCTTTATGGAACCAGGCTGGAACATGGATACCTGCTTAAAAGAAGAAAAAAAAAATACTTAAGTACATATAGAGATAAACTGATGGTTACTTAAATAAACTGCAATAAGTGGCTTGTTTTGTGTTCATACCAGCGCGGGGATCTAATGCAGCTAGCCACGAGGAGCATAGTCCTTTTTTTTTCCCTCTTGTAAGGTGTTGTCCAAGACACCACATTCACAGTCAAGTGTACTTGATTGGGGTGAGCTGATTGAGAAGAAGATATGGAGAAGACTCTTGGTTGCAGGGGGGGAACTAATTGGACTAGCCACTCAAACCGCATTTGTACAGAAGGAATATCCTCTATCGCCTTTTCCCCACCAAACAAAGAGAACAGATACATGCATAGTTTTAAATGAACCAGACAAAAAATAAAAAACAGAGAATCAAGGGATATCTGAATAACTGTTAAATGGAAGCTAAATTAGAAAACTATCAATTCATTATGGAGCCTATAATATCCTCTTACATTTTTGTTCCCTTCCAATGAAATTTCTTTTATTATCCATGAAAGAAAACATATTATGATCTTATTTGTCTAATATCACTAATTTCGGTAGACAATATTTATATGCTCCCACTATATCTACTTTTGCAGCAAATTTGAATAAGAGTTTAAGAACCACCACGACTTATTAGTTACTGTAAATTTAATTCTTGTACATTCATGGACCAGTTTTAGACACAACCCTTTAACCATTCACCATTTTCTAAGAAGCTCCTTAACACACAACAGAGAATTCAGCACGACATATGATTCGTTGACCTTACCTCAAGAACCGTTCTTCTTTCTTTCTGGTTATATTGTTACAGATCATCTCTTCCTTCAGGTGAAGCAAAATATTCAAGTCTCTCCCTCTCGTGTTCCGCTGTTTCAAAAAAACTCATAACATTTCCTTTATAACTTGTAATGAACATAAGCCACTAGAATACTAAATATCAAATGTATTATTATATACTATAAAAGAGATGATGAGTTGATCTATTTACTATACAGGGTTTACTAATGGACAATACACAGCACCCCAATTATTGATAACTGTTACTGGACACTAATGATCAGCATAATGGGCATATTCTAATAAATATTGCTTACAACTACTAATGATAGAGTGTCTTATCCAATACCATCTTAAGAAAGCAGCCAGGCCTACTTCTGTCAGAAGATGATTTTCCAGGGTGCACTGATCGAGCACTCCCAATTTGCACATTAAGACATGTTAAATCTGAAACAGTCGCATGTTATTCTAGTAAATAATAATAATAAGTCTTATCAACAACGGTGGTCATGTGTAACTCAATCAAATAATTACAGCCACAACTCAACCAAAGTGAGCCATGCATAGTATTGGGAACACCAAAGCAAAATTTCCGCTACAGCTATAATGTGTTTGCCCAAATGTGACGGACTAAATCAAAATGCTCTTGAAAGTTTAAGCATCAACAACTTTAAACACTTCACCATAAGCAATTCAAACACAACTTATATCCCATATCCAATAACATGTCAAAGATTCCAGAAAATGGTAAGTAATGAAATAATAAAAGGGCTTCTACCAATTTGGGACTAGTTCATTACTTCATATCATAAAATAATTGCTTTGGAAATTGGAAACATTGCAAGTCAACCAAGAATAACCAGTTTGGGATACCCGAGGCACTAGAAAAATGAGACTTGTCATTTGCAATGTTGTGATACGTGATCTGGACTTTGGGTTGATGAATCAGTACTGTATCTTGAATCACAACATCAGGACCATTTGGTAAGAATTCTGGTTTAATCATGCTTAACATTCTCCACAAAGAAGACAGCCAAGGATCCAGAGAAGCTTCGTAGCTACAAATAATTATACCATCTTTAGTCACTTGGAAGATAATTTGTATATACAACGAAGAGGAAAATATTAATTTTTATAAAAAAAAAAGTATAAGAATTTAATGTGTTAAGATAATATATTTTCTACTAAAGAATTAACCAAAGAACAGGAGAAGTATCTGATGTTTGAATGAATATCAATAATTAAAATAAAAAAAGAATTGAACACTCAATTAGTGCATTCTAGATAGATGAATCAGTAATCCAATAACATAATGCATTCATACTTGACAAGCATAAAGGTGTATATTTGAACTATATAAAGTAAAACTATCTTAATTGACAGCATAATCCGTAAGCATACCCTGAAGGGTGCTGATCAAAATGCATCAAACAAAGTCATTAAATGACGCGTCCAATGCATTGCCGCTCTGAGAGGCGTAAAGTATGCCTTTCATCTTCAGCTTCAACGCTGCATATATTTTATTATTTTTATATTTTTAACAAGTATGATAGGTTTAGCCCTTTATGGTTCCATTAGAACAAAATAAATATATTAGATTGAATTTCAGACTAAAATCACATATCAAAAAGAAAAGGGAGATAAATAAAAATGCAATGAAGTGATAATCAATATATCTTGTGGCCTACAATTAACTTACTCTTTATGGTCTTCAGCAAATGGTTCTGATTTTGTACTATTATGTACACTCTCTATTGGACTTTCAGACATTTCTAGCTGCGGGTGATGACTCTCATTTTCATTAACACTGTCCTTCTCAGCATCTTCATCACACCTGTTAGGCTGTTCAGAAACCCCGTGTTGAAGTGTCAGAGAATCTGACACTACTTCCTCTTCAATTGATCCTTCAGCTTCTACCTCACGTTTCTGATCACAAGAAATTAGTTCATTTCCTGGGATTGATGTCCCCTCTTCTTGAAGCCCTGAATTTTGCAATTTTTTCTCCATCTCAGCTTCTACCTCAGGCTTTTGATCACAAGAAACTCGTTCATTTCCGGGGATTGATGCCTCCTCTTCATGAAGCCCAGAGTTTTGCATTTTTTTCCTCCACCTCGGCTTCTACCTCAGGCTTTTGATCACAAGAAACTCGTTCATTTCCTGGTATTGATGCCCCCTCTCCTTGAAGCCCCGAGTTTTGCAAATTTTCCTCCATCTTAGCCTCTACCTCAGGCTTCTGATCACAAGAAACTAGTTCACTTCCTGGGATTGATGTCCCCTTTTCTCGAGCCACCGAGGTTTGCAATTTTCCCTCCATCTCTTGATTCTCATTATCATGTGGCTTGTTAGTACTAGGATAAGTTTGATCATGTTTCTCTTTGACAGCCTCCAGACATTCATCACCTTTCAGCTCCTTTTCACTATTGATGGATTTGGAAATAAAAAAATCTTGAAACTCAACACCTCCAATAGAACTTTCTATTTCTGATGACATTTTAACTGTGCTAGGATCCTTGCCTTCAGCAACATGCTCTGTTTTTGAATCATCTTCATCCTCACTTTTAGAGACAGGAAACGACTGAAATGCATCCCAATCATCTTCACTAAACTCATCTTCTTCCTTGTCATTTTCATCTGTCTGCATCACAGCAGCAGATGATGGTATGGTATGTTTCTCTTCAGTTCCTTCCGATGGCTTTGGCATTTTTATGTCCAAAACTGGTACTTTTATATCTGTTGGATTTTTATCATGAGTTACAGAAGCTCGTATTACACCCTGCACGTAGATTATAATTAGAAATTAGTGGGAGGATATTATTTTAATGGACAGAAAAAGAAATTTATCATTTCAAAAAATATAATCTACATCAGGGTCTTTCAGATGGTCAATTAGTAATTGTAGAAAATCGCAAGAGGATATGCTAATTGAGCAAAATAAATGCCAATAATCTGTTCACTTACACATCCATCAGTAGCATAGAAGTACCTGAAGTTGCTGGCGGTGAAGAGGAGGCATTGATAGTAAAACATCCTTGACATGAATGGCTGATGAAGGAATTTGAGCAAGGCGAGAAACAAGTTTAACAGTTGTGCTTCTTAAATTATTGACTTCCTGTCATTTGTTCGCATGATCAAAAGAATGTATAAAAAATAAAGAGCTAACTTCAGCAACAGAAAATCCCAGTTCATATTACCTGAGAGATCCCGTCTTCTGTTGACAAGAAAATCATGACAATGGCCTCCAGAAGTAGGTTCATAAAGCTTCTCTGGCAGTCATCACCTTTTGACAAGGTTTGTAACAGCACCAGGAGACTCAAGCATTCACTAGCAATGGTTACAGATTCTCTTGTTATGGTATTCTGTTATCAATACAAATATAGAATCCTTTAGCTACACCGTGAATTGCAAAGTTCACTATTAACAGGAACTGATGACAGTATTAATTGCACTAAGGGAAAAACATATGCAAGCATTGCCTATACCTTCAACATTTTTTGGATCAAAGTGAAAATATCAGCAATTAGCTCCCCAACAAGAAACATTATAAAAGAGTTATCTTCTGTATTTACACCTCTTTGAATCCTCGCTTTAAGAAATTGCAATCCTATTACTTGAACCTGTTAAGAAGAAAGTTGTCATTTGTATTTCTTTCTGGGAAACAGTCATGGCGTGTGTGATATTTCTTACATACTCATTTACCTGCATATTTGAATCACTAAGTACAGTATGAAAACATTGAATGCAATATCTCACTGCACCAACACAGATGGAGTTCCTTGCTTCACAATCTTTGGCATATTTACTTTCAAGAGCTAGTGTAGAAATGGATATAATTTGTTCAAGAGAAAATGCAAGCTTTGTGTGTATTAGCCTGCGTTGGTTGAAACTTTTAACCTCCTGCAAATGAAATCCCTCAATGCAATCCTTAGTCAGAGCAGCAACTACACTCAGACAAGTTCTAAACATATCTCTTAGAGGGAGCACGCTATCATCAGGCTCGGCCTCATCTACAAAACAAAGTTGGGTAAAAGATTCATCAGTTGTGCTGTTGAACGAATCAAAATCGATTCTTATCACCTATATTGAATAGCTTGTTGCCAAGATACAGCTCTCGAAACTCAAGGGACTCAAATCATTTTCTTGACAAAGATTGTAACTTTTTTTCCATTAAACTAAAACTAGTAAAAATGCATGAGCAAACAATGAGGAAATACATGTCAAATATTGACATTCAAACTAATGATTCACATGGAGGCATGCATGAATATGGACCAAAGTCACCAAACTAGCTCCAAATAAATTGGCTTACCATCAATGATTCTCTTTAATAAAGGACTTGTACAGTTAACCATGTCAATGGTTTCTGATAAGCACACCTCAGTTGAAGCCTCCCTAATGCACTTGTAGCCAAGTAAAACTAATGCCAGGACCACTGATTTGGGATTCTTATGCATCTATAATAATCATAAGAACAAATCATCAATGAAGATCATTGTTTACAACAAATATATTAAAAGACCAATTTGCAATAAAATATTGCACAAGTACTTCCATGAATTCATAATTATAGATGTTTGACAAAAAGACAATGGCAAAGACAGAAATAAGTTATCCAGTATCATAGGCAACAGACACACCTTGGTCTCAATACGATTAATGATTGCCTTTGTTGTGCTACATAGTGTTTGTATCACATTTACTTCAGAGTTTGGATGAGTAACTGTAATTGTGTCGGTACTATACAACAGATATACAGGAACTCTTTAGCATAGTATATATATCCAATGCAAAATGTCCATCAAATAATTGAGACTGCATTAAATCATCAGTCACTGGAAATTAAATACCTCCGAAACACTTTAAAAAAGTAGTCCAAACAAAGTTCGATTGTTATCAAAGCAAAATTTTCACTATTGAAAATTTCTTGTGGACAATTCTGTGCAACCTGTAAGGAAAAAATTGAAACTTGAACTTCACAAGGCTCAAAAAAATTGAATGGAGCAGTATAAAGCTTACTAAACTACCAATGAGAACCTATTCTGCCTTAGGAATAGAGTGCTTAAAGGGTTATCATGAACCATAAATTTACTACAAAAAGGAGAAAAATAGAATGCAGAGTCACAATCCTTAAATCAGTTTATGTAATATCTACCTGTGATAAAATGGATATCGCAAGACTAGTCCAAGAATTATCCATGTATGTGGAATATGAAAGAATCTGCATCCATTAAACACAATAAGAAATGTAAGAATAGTCTTTATTTATGCCCATTCCATATAATATGCATTCAAGCATACGAGCATAGGAATTATTATGAATGTAAACATGCAGAACTCTTCCACACTCCACTCTCCTTAGACACTGTAGTGGGTTACCACTGATATATTAACATAGTGCAGATTCGTCATCAATTATTTCTTCCTTTAAATAGCCAAACATTCTACTCCCAACCAGTAAAGACAAAAGAAAAAACATCACTAATTTATATAGGATGCCAGTAGATTTAATATCTCGGAATTGATGATCGTTCAGGGACTTGAGCATGGATCCGGCAAAATGGTGTGTGCGGGATTGTAATGTGTAATAATTTTTAATTACACTGTGTTGATTGTTTGCCCAAGGGGATGCTACTAGCTGGTGCAGTTTCAATACTTTGTAGTGTTCTCAGGCTTAGCTTATGGACCAGTGTTTTTAATGAAGTTGTTTTTGCCTCTAAAGTTTATTTATTTTACAGAAATTTAGTTTTTTTTATTAAGTAAGTAAATCTAATTTGAAACTGAATATTATATTTTTAAAATTTAAATTATTATGTAATTAGTTTTTATCTCTCAACAATATTTTTTTAAAATTATAAAATCAATAGTATTTTTTTTAAGAAATCTTATCTCAATACATTTTATCAAATTCAGTTATTATATAATCAGTTTTTATCTCCTACTTTTTAAAAATTATAAAATTAATGATAATTTTACCTTTTTTGCGTTATATTTCATTAACTTTATAATTATTAGATAATCAATTTTCTTTTTTTTGACTTTGTTAATATCTAATTGTTAAACTCTTTTTTCCTTGTAATGGAAGGAATTGTTATTTTTCAAATTTCATATAAAGCGTCATTAAATTAGTTGGAGATTGTTATAATTTTTAAATTATAGAAACACATATATAATAGTTGTTGTAGGCATTGAGTTGCGACATTGGTAAGATCGGCATCATATCACAAGAAAGACTGCACCTTGTGATAAGATTAAAGTTAACTTTTTTATTGAATATTTGTTAGTATATATTAAAAAGAAAATTGTTGAAAAACTAAAAATTATTAATAAATTTTGACATACAAGAAATTATTGATATTTGTCAAACACAAATATTAATAGAATCTCTTGTTATTTCATTCAGTTTGGGATCACTGAAACTAATAATTTATTGGTAACAATATATAGGTATTGGGAATGAATTTAATTTTTGGTGATTGATCTCCCCTCTCATCCCAGGATCCGCCTCTGTTTGAAATGTCCGCAAGATATTATTGGTGAGGGTGTTTTAGTTTAAGTAGAGCAGTGTGCTCTTACTCTGTACCGATAGGAGGGAAAGAGAAAAATAGTGAAGGAAAAAGAAAGAAAAAAGTTTAATGGATCCATACTGCATAGAATACTGACACATGTTTGCATCTCAACAAATATACAAATATACAAGTACGTCAAATTTGTTGGAAGAAGAGTTTTTTTCTTTTTTAATTCAAAGGTGGCAAAGCTATGATGTCCATAATGTTCCCATAGTGGTCCTTATGGGACAATTACGTCTTCCTTGTAAATAAAGCACCATTCCCTTTCAAGAAGTTCTCAAGAGCCCCAGAGGACTCACTAGAATAAGGTTGGTCAAAGACAATGAATGTCTAAAGATAGAATAAAGATACTCAACAACATGGACCACCCCTTTTATATATTCATGGATGTACTCTCTGTCTGTTTCCCTTTCATTTCTGTTACTGCATTCTTTTCCAATTAGACTGAAACCTGCACGTCAAAGTAGCTTTCAGCGAGACTATTCTGATCTTAACTCTAGGTACAACAGTAACAGAATATGGTACAAAAAGGAATAACAACACCATATCTATCAAAATTTCTCAACTTATTTCTTAATCCCTTCTTCGTTTGCAGAAAAGAGAGCCGAAAAGAAAAAAAAAAATTAACAGTAAAATAAGGAAAAGGGGGAAGGGGATTGAGGGTGTATATTACTGTTTAACAAAAACCAAAAAGGCTATTTTTTTTTTTTTGTATTATGAGATAAAGTTGATTTTCTGTTACAGAAACCAGTGTTGTGATCGATCACCCAGAACAGCAGCTACATAAATGCCTATCAATCCCAGATTTGAGTATTACAAATATTTCTCAAACTCTTCTAAATCTTTTGTACGTAACGGATTGAAACTATAGATACTAAAGCTACCACTCTAGCTACCTAGTCATCACGTGCTATCGAACAGAAAACAACACACATAAAACACAGGAGTTACTGGTTAAGAAAGTTCCTGATATGAGATATCATGTCTTGGGTTCGGGAATGGGAAAGCTGGTAATTATGCAGCACATGGAACGCATGGCCAACTCCTTTGTAAACAACCGTCTCAACCCTTTTCCCTGCTTTGGCCAAAGCGTTTGAGAACTCCAAGTTCCTATCTCTCAGTATATCCATTTCTGCGACACACACCATAGTGGATGGAAGCCTCAAATCTCTCAACTTGACCGAGCCATCTGCAAGAAGGTTGCAATAAGAGTGGTCACGTGTAGCCCCAAGAGGAAGTGCCAAGCGCCAATAAGTGTCAGAAACGGATAAAGTGAGTGCTGAATTGGGTGGCTGAAGGGAATGTTTCTCAGAGAAAGTTCTTTCTTCTCCTCCAAAGAAAGGTTGGATCAATATAACACCCTTGAGAGATAATAATGGTGTGTTTGATGTTGATCCCATATGCATGCGTGTGGCCACATTGTAGGCTATGTTGGCACCTGCACTATCACCAGCTAGGAAAAGGGAAGACATGTTGCAATGACTCAGCCACCACTTTTGCACACAAGAGCCATTTAAAGCTTCTCTTTTCACCCACATGAGAGCATTACAACCATCATCATATGCCATTGGAAGACGGTTCTCAGGGG